>NC_056743.1:749177112-749477112 GCF_019279795.1 Protopterus annectens
TTTGGAAACAGTTATACCACTAATTCCTTGCCTTCAACAGGAGTTTCGATGGTGGGCTCAAGCTTGTCACCTCAACAAGGGACAACCTTTTACTCAACAAACAGCCAGGCAAACACTGACCACAGATGCATCGGATTACGCCTGGGGGAGCACATATGGCTGGAAAATGTATTCAGGGCAAGTGGCCCGCAGAACAAAGGCATCTTCACATCAAGCAAAAAGAGATGTTAGCTGTACAGAATGCCCTTATAGCTTTCAAGGACCTGCTGCATCCAGGGCAACTATTAAAAACAGACAACACTACAGTTATGTGGTACATAAGCAAGCAAGGGGGCACTCAGTCCTACCCCCTCTGCAGACAAGCCATGACCTTGTGGAACACAGCTCTAAACTATCAAGTTAATCTGCAAGCACAATTCAACTTGCCCACGGTAGTGGTGCTGCGGTAGCGTTGTCACCTCACAGCAAGACTTTGTCCCGTTCGATTCTCAGCTAGAGTGTCTTCTGTGTGGAGGCATGCGTGAATGGGCGTGCCTTCGTTGAAGGTTGAGAGTCAGGGCTGGTAACTCGGCACGTAAAAATCCACTACCAAACATTAGCGGACCGGTGTTCCGCTGTGGAGACCCCTAACCCGGGATAAGCGGAAAGACACAACAACAACTCTTGAGCCTTCAACTTCCATGCCATTTCTAATATCATGGAAACATCCTTAATAAATGGCACAGCTCTGTCTTTTAGTTTATGTTCATCATTCTCACTGCTGCATTAGCCTTTAGACTGTATGGGTTGCTTCCCTCCCTAAAAAACATCAACCAGCCAGCTTCAAAATGCTCTGGCCCCCTCCCCCAACATATTCACTTTGACTGCTTATTGGCAGGCCCCAAGGTGGGAAATCAGCAGAGCAAAGATTTATTCAGTACTTTCTTGCTGCCTCGAGGATAAGCATCTCTGGAGCTTCACAGGAGCACTGGGTCTGCTGAGAGCCTCATTTCTGGGAGTTGAGTCTCCATTGGGGCACCCTGCCACACACACACTGTTGCTTTTTAAGAAAATATTTTATTTTTTGACTAAAAGAGGTGTCTCCTCTTTAAGAACCCCAGTATTTTTTTCTCATTTTTGGAGTTTTCCTATTGGGGATCACTGTTTATAGCTACCTGTGTTATGTTGCTAATTAGGAGCTAGTTTTGTCTAAGTATATGTATGCTCTGTTTGTGTAAACTTTTAATGTTGTGACTAAAATTATTTTGGAATGGGCAGGAACATGTTTTACAGTGTAGTGACAATCTGCATGTTATTTTTCTTTTATTTCTTTTTAACTTATTAAAAGTGCTAACTTGGAAATTGAGTGCTGTTTGTGTGTTTACTCTGTAAACGGGCAGGGCAGGAACTGTAAATATGCTGCATGTGTACACTAGTTGACATCTTACCTTCTGACTTTCTTGAGCGGTGCTTTACTGCTTTTGGCTTCTCTTCCTCCGCTACAGCATGGGTAGTTACTGTGGATAGTTCTTGCTGGTTCCACTGTTCTTAGAAAGAAGACAACACCAAGGATCCCTTGCCATTGCCACAGGTTCATTCTGAGTCTCAGCCAATAGTGGGTGGACTTGTAATGGCCACTGGTTGTTTGTTAGATCACTCGCTCACCTCTCTGGTTTCCTCCAACGTAGTACTTTTGGGCACCACAAACAGAGGGTCAACCACTTCCTCTTTGTGTGTTCTTGAGTCTGATGTTGGCATGGGAGAACCATCTTCTGTAGGGCTGGGGGACACACTGGGAGATTCTGCATGGTTTAACTGAGGCAAGAGACCATTCAACTGGTCAGACTTCCCTCCTTTAAATAGGTCTTCTGCCACAGGGACTCCTATAAAGAAAAAAAAAAGATTAAACATTGTTTATCTCGAAAGGTAATTAGTTGAGAGATTATCTTCTTAACATAACAAGGCATGTATTGTACACTATGAATTCTGATATCCAGAAGCCATTACAAATGAGCATTACCAGTAAAGAAGTTCCTGAGAAAAAAGGGGCCTGGTGATTTTGAATTTGACAGAGATGGGTAGTCGTTATCTTCTGTAGCTTTCTGACTGTGAAGAAAATGCAATTTATTTTCCTCAAATGAATGAATTTTTAGTCGGACACTAGCCAGGTTGAAGGAGGTATTTTTTGGGCAACAGACAGACTTTCCCTCTGAACTGATGAGATTTTATGAGATGTTACAAGTGGATATTCCTCATTCATCACTCATTCCTCTTATAATGCCAGCCTTAGAGTATGTGTTGAATGCTACCTGTAATCGTTCTGATACCCAGCCATCAGTCCCTTAATAAAAAAAAAAAGATAGTGTGTATAAAGTGCCTTAGACTAAATGTCTTTTTTTCTCATCTTAGATGGACCCAACTGCTATACCACCTTATCTCCTGCTGGGAACAGGCTGGTGTTGAATTTTTTTTTTTTTCTCTACTTTTGTTTTCAGAATTCTGAGTTGTTAGACATACTTGTTGAAGTTTATACTTTGTTATTGGATACTCTTGGGGAACTTGCTATTTAACTTCCTACAAAAGATTTTTATTCAAACAGTTTCTACTAGTCTTGTGTATCCAAACATGCTTTGAAGAGTTATATGATTGTACAGATAGTGTACCAGGGGCCACCGCTACTGCTACAGTGTTGAGAAGAAGTGCTTAAGTATGTAACGAAGTTTTCTGTTGAGGTAGTCTTAGATTTTGCAGATAATTAGGTAAAGTTTGGCTCATCTGCCAGCCAGGTTCTCAAACATGATGGAAGCAAGAAATTGATTCAGGGAGTTTAAGATTTTTGATGTCCCCCAGTACAAACCTTATGGGCCTCCCTGTTTCACTAAAACCAAGTAAGCAAAAACCTGTCATATTCTGGCAAACAAGGAGCTAAAAAGAGTTAACCAGAGGGAAATAAGAAACGGGGGTCCTTTCAGGAAAAACGGATAGATCAACAGTACAGAAATGTTATGCCAGCATTCTTTTTCTCTCCTTCCTTTTTTTCCGGCTAGCCTCTCTACCATTCTGTCCCATAAACTGGTAGTCAACATCCTTTTCTGCAAGAGATTGTGTCAGACTCTTGGGTATTAAAAGTGGTGAAGAAGGGTTACAGATGGTATTAGATGCAAATAACCCCTTTCAGGGGAATTCCTCCCAACCCTCTGAACCAAACAGAATTTTTTCCCTTACTTTCCTACGTCTTTACATACTCAAGGAGGAGTCGTAGAACACGTTCCTTTAAGTCAAAGGTGCAAAGTCATCTATTCCAAAATGTTTCTGATACCAAAGAAAGAGGCCTTTTGGAGACAAGTGCCAAAATCTTTTATTTTGTATCTGTTTGTGAAAGTAGCAAAATTCAAGATGATGTCCTTACAGAGCCTGTTACCCCTAATTCCTCCCATGAATTACATGCTAACAATAGACTTTAAGGATAATTATTACCACATTCCCATAGCCACAGCCTTCAGGAAATTTCTAACAATGTCTGTTTTTGTGTTGCATTTTCAGTTCTCATTATCTGCAAGTGTTCACAAAATGCTTCGCTCCAGTTGTAGCCTATTGCAGACTTAAATGGAATTCACATTTTTCCTTTTTTAGATGACTTCCTTATCTTTTCACAGTCTTTATCCAGTTAAGAGTCATAGGTTATGTCTCTTCAGACCAATTTGTGCTTCTAGCTAAATATTGTAAAATCTTGCTTGACTCCATGTCAAAAGATTGTGTTTCCCTTTAAAAGGTCTTTTTGATAAAAGCAAAGGTAGATTTTTATTTGGAATATTTCCTGAGCTTCCCCAGTCTCAGACTTCTGCAAGAGAATTTTTAAAGATCCTGTGGTTATTGGCTAATATGATTCCTCTAGCCAGGTTACACGAGAAAGGTACAATGGTTTCTAAAAGACACATGGATGCAGCATTTACATCGGGAGCATCACCTTACAGTTTTGGGCTTTCTAGAAACAAAACTGCATTGGTCGAGACCACATATTCAGCTGAAACCAGGTCTTCCTTCCTGTCCTAAGACTCCAAACCAGTCTCTCACAGTAGACACTTCAGATATCAGTCAAAGTCTAATTACAGCAAACAGCTTTTCATTGAACCAAAATCACCCAATGGCCGTTCATCAAACATTCACATCAGCAAAAAGTTTTCCCAGGAAGGAAATGACCACCCGACGCATACCACAGTACATCAAACCCACCAAACTGGGGGGGGGGGGGTGATGCCCCCCCTTACCATATACCAACTCAGAAATTGCACTACAGTGTGGAAAAGGACAAATCTTTGTACATTGGCCAAGTAATTTCCTTCCCTGGGAAAACCATTTGCTGATATGAACATTCAATGAATGGCCTTTCAATGATTTTGCTTCAATGAGCAGCCATGTTTAGCCGGACATTAGCAGATTGAGAACATATCTAGAATATAGATAATAAATCATAGTACATAGTATATAAATTATCAGAAAGAGACTGATTCTAGTTGCAAGGTATCGAAGACAAAACTTTCCTCCACATATTATTGACTAATAGCTCGGAAAAAGTTCTTTGATTCTGATCTCCATTAATGCTGTTGTCTTCAGTTAACTTTGAATCAAGCCATCAGTCAGCCAGTTTTATACCCAGAACCTGAAAACCAAGAAGAAAGGATTCTGTATACTTTGGATGTGCATAGGCACCTGAAGTGCTCATCTTGACAGAACTAAGTCCAATAGAAAAGCTGATCAGTTATTTATTTATCAAGGGACAAAAAGGGAGATCATGTGTGTACAGACAGTTTCCAGGTGGTTGTCCTAAGCTTTTGATTTTTGTTATTCCCACCTTGGCAAATCCATTCCAGGCACTATTAAGGCATATTCTACTAGAGTCTTATCTTCAAGTGCTTACTGGAAAAGGATGGATTTCTAGAGGCAGCCACATTGTCTTCCATACATATTCTCTAAAAGCTTTACTGATTGGATTCCTTTTCTAACACTAGGGTGAGAACCATCCATATCCTTCCTCCTCCCAGGTAGGATGGGCTTTGGTAATCAACTATATAACCTAAAGGCTACTGCAGCAGTGGGAATGAAGAATACTACAGTTGTGTAAGTTGCACCTGCCCATAACAGTAGATGTTCAAATTCCTCACTTCTGCAGTAGTCGTACCCACCCTCCATCCCCTATATAGTTTTAGATGAGATATTAAGTACGGTTGTGCATGTTTCTACTTAATATGTTGCTTTGTTTGGTTCTGGAGTGTTGGACTTTTGTCTCTCTTTCTGTCTCTGTATGGCAAGAAAGTCCTGAAAAAATCTTCACACTCGCTGCTGAGTTCCCTTCTCCGGGATAGCCAGTCAGCAGACAGAGTGAATGTGTGTGTGTGTGGGGGGGGGGGGGGTCAGAGCTTTGTGAAAACTGTCTGGTGGTTGTTTCTTTGGCAGGTAAACAGTCCATGTAGCCTAAAGGCTTTCGGTCTGGCAAGATTATTTTGTGGTTTCATTCTTTGTAGAATGTTTACATTTTTGGAATATTTTCTTGAGCTTTGAAATTTATCAGCTATACCTAGGAAATACATCCAGAACTACCTTTATTCGGATCTTTTGAAAGCTGACAAAGTAAGATATGTATTTTGTATATCTGTATTGCTTAGGCTGATACTTTGCTGTTTTGACAGGACTTAAATGAGACCACCCTGTTTTAGCAGTTAGAAGATCGATTGGGAGTCTCAAAAAGGCATTTCAAGAAAGTCTTTCTTTTTTATCCTTCACTACTGCTGTCAGATCAGTATGTTGATATCTGCTGAATAATTCAATTTGCGTAACTACTTATTTCTGATACTTTAGGTGAAACCAAGGTCTAGAGTCCCCCTAGTTATATCAGTCCTGTCAACCATTTGCTGGATGTGTTTGAGAAAATCTTTTCCAGTTCTTGGCGCACCCATCACTTCCTCAGGAAGTCATGAACTGATCAGTTTACGTAGCTGCTTTGCATTAGAAATGAGTTGTTCCTCTTGCTGGAGTCCTCCAGGCATGTCTTCCTCTAAGTTTTCTTGCATGTGGTCTACTGTAGCAGTCAGAAAGATTTCCTTTGACGTTTTTACACTTATTGGTGTAGATAAAGGTCTGAGTTAATGTGCAGTTGGTTTTATTCTCGCTTGTAGAAACAACCCGTCAATTGTAGCGTACCTGTACCAGTGGATAGATTTACAGACATCTTTGTTGCTCTGCAGAGCTTGTACTGTTTAGATGTTTTGTACTATGTGGTTCCTGCAATGGTCCTTTGTGTGACAGTGTTTTTAACCGCATCTGCAGTTGGAATACCATCACCCTTGGCGACTTTCTTTGATGGACCCTGATGATCCTTACTGCAGATTTTTCTTGCATCTGCTTGTATAGCCACCAGCACAATCTGATTTAGCTATTTGTTCAACTCTTTGTAGGCCACCAGTTTGCTATATTGCTTGGTATCATTTAGATGGTATTCACTGGTAATTGCTGAGGAATCCTCGTATAACTTGATTCTCGCAGTCATTTCTGTTAAGATGCAGCTTTGAATTGACCATGAAACACTAGTGGTGATTTTGTCTTTCATGTACTAATATTGGAATTTGTGCTTGTCCTGTTAGACATTCTATAGAATCACTTACACTTTTATTGAGCAGGTGGAAATCGCATCTCATACTATGACCATACTAGAACCACCCACTGAATTTAAGAAATGTTTTGTTTTTTTCCCCATTATCATTAAGCTGTAGTTTGCTGCTTTTCACTCAGTTTCTTGGGACAATTCTGTGTTTAGGAGCCAACTTTGAGCACAAAACTCTGTCTTTCTGGTTTGTGCAAACTTGGCTGACAGGATGTGGTCAACAGTCTATGCTTAATGTTTGAAACTCTGACTTTAAAGAAGAAACTTGTTAACTTTACAGTGTAACCTGTCTGTTGGGCAGGTTGTTCCTTAGTGATCGTTCTGATTATTGTTACTTGGTAAAGTTTAATGAGAACTGTTTATTACCCATCTGTTGTGGTGAGTTAGTAGTTGGTTGATGAAGTAGGAGTATAATCAATCTGTAGATGGCTTTTTTTGTGCTAAAATAGTTTATTTTAAATATATATAATGAAGATTTGTTTGAATTTTAATTAAATTAACTATATGCAGTATTTACATTTAGCTGGACATTAGCAGATTGAGAGCATATCTAGAATATAGATAATAAATCATAGTACATAGTATATAAATTATCAGAAAGAGACCAATTCTAGTTGCAAGGTATCAGACAAAACTTTCCTCCACGGATTATTGACTAATAGCTTGGAAAAAGTTCTTTGATTCTGATCTCCATTAATGCCGTTGTCTTCAGTAAACAACAAAAAACCTCCATGGTGGATGCTGTGTTGGAATTTCATCTCCTAGTTATACATTTCCTAGCTGTTGCCAATATTGTCCATAATAAATACAAATCTATTTTCTTCAAATGAGGACCTTCAGTTGCATTCAACAAAATTAAAGGTTTAGTCAGGACAAATGAATCTGTATATATTGCTTGTAGGAACTTCTTAAGCTCATTCCAGTATGTTTTAATATCGGTATAGTCATAAAAGATATGGGACCAGTCTGAGTTAGATGATCTTTGACATCTCCAACATAACCCATTTCTAGAAGAGTTGATTTTTGACATTTTATCAGGAGTTAGAAAGGATCTATATAGATATTGCCAATTAAATATTGTCCAATATTGTGAGTATTTTAGCTTGACTGAAAGTAAGATGTTTGATCTATTTTCTGGTGATAAGGGAGTCAGTAGACCTTTAGTTATATATTGCCAATAAGTTGTTTTAGAAATTGTTTTGTAAGCAATTATTACTTTATATAAATATAAGTCATTCTTTATATTACCATTGTTGTATATAATTTCAAACAACCAATTTATGAATTTTGGAATACTCTTAAAAGATGAATTATTTACATAGATCCTTAGAGTATGTTAAGACACTCTGTAATAATAACTAGTTATGAGAAGTTGATCCATAAGTTAATAAGTATTGTGCATCCAAAACCTTTTGATTTTTTTATGCAGTGGAACCAACATATTAAATTCTTATGTTCCCAGGAATTAAAAATCTCTCTGTGCACCCTATCAGGAAATTTGTTTATAGTGCTGTAAATGGGCATAGTGGCTTTTTGATGAATGTGATGACTTTATCTTGCCAGCGATGATGGGCAGTGTATTGCACTATCTAACTGCACATTTGCATCCATGGGCTGACTACAAAAAGCATTTGATAGTATCCCACATTCTTGGATAAACAAGCGCTTAAAATGTATAAGATACACTTTACACTGATTGATTACATTACAGTGACAATGAAATAGTGGCAGACCGCCTTGCAATTAAGCCATGGTAAAGGACAAATTATTATTCCAGGGATAAAAATTCAAAGGGGGGATATTCCAAGGTGACTGTGTCACCACTGCTAGTCTGCCTTGCCCTAAACCCATTAAGCTGTCTACTAAACATCTTAGGCCATGGCTATAATTTGGCTCATAGAAAACAAAGTGTAAAGACTTCTCATCTCTTTGTCGATTTAAAACTATATAGCTCATCAGATGAGGAACTGAAAGCAAAACTGCAAGTTGTCAAAACTTTTTCAGGTGATAAAAGAATTTCATTTGGTCTTGATAAATGGGCAAAAGCAACCTTTAAAGCAGGAAAACTGCAGCACCAGGAAGACATCAGTGCAGGACAAAAATGTGATATAAAAGAACTTGAGCAAGAGGGAGTGTATAAATATTTGGGAACCGATGAAGGATCAACAAAACATGAACAAATGCAAATAATACTTAGTAAGGAATACTTTAGAAGACTTAAGTTAATTCTGAAAACAGCGTTGACATCTAGGAACAAAATCCAAGCTGTACACCAATTTGTTCTTACAGTTTTGGAGTGATTGGCCACAAAATATGTTGAATAGATTAGATAGGTAAAGAAGGATGCTTCATGCTCACCAAATGATTTATAAAAATCAGTGCATACCAAGACTATATATTCCCCGTTCCGAAGGAGGGATGGGCCTGCTTGAAATTGATTACATGTATAGATCTGCAGTTGTGGGACTCCACACATCTGCTGAACTCACAAGACCCAAACGTAGTGAAAGTTTTGAAACATGAGAATAAATCTAAGATTACTTCTCTACTTAATCCAGCAGAAGCATATTGGCATCAAGCAGAAATGGAAATCAAACCAGAAGTAGATAAAAATCGGGCAGCAACTGAATGTGCCAAAAAAATGAAAGATTATAAGGTGAAGGATCAGATGAGAAGGCAAGAAATGTGTAAAAAGCATGAATATAGTTGCAAGTATTGAAAACTTCTGGAAGAACCACATGTTGATCAGGAACAAACACAGGAATGGTTAAGGAGAGGTGAATTCAAGAGATGAAAGGTAAATATTGGTGGCCCAAGATAGTAGGCTACGTGCACTGCCGGTTTACAAAGTCCACTGAACATGAGGGAGAAAGACAAATGTAGGTTTTGTAAAACCGAATTGGAAACAGTCGCTCACCTCATTGCTGGTTGTAACATACTAATGGCAGGAGGACTGTATATTGAAAGGCATAATAATGTGGCAAGACTGTTGCACTGGGGATTGTGCAACCGTTATGGTATTGAAGTGGCTGAAAAACACTGGAAACGTGAGCCACAAAGTGTCATAGAAAATTAAGTCTACATCACATGGGATCATCTATTACCAACAGTTCAAAAGATAGATGCTAGAAAACTGGATACAGTGGTCCATGAAAAGAAGACAAAAGTAGCATTGATTATTGAAATCACTACACACCCAGTGACTGCAGTGCCTTGCATAGAGAGAGACATGAAAGTCGTAAAAGATCAGGATCTGCAGGCAGAAACAAGAGCAATGTGGAAGAAGGATACCCAGACAGTTCCAATAGTAGTAAAAAAAAAAAAAAAAAAAAAAAATCAGTCTATAATCATATTTAGGTATGTTACCAATACATGTAACCCCATACGAATTGCAGGAGGAGTCATTACTGGGCAAATTGCGTGTGCTGCGAAGAGCACTTTTGGCTGACCTTAATGATAGAAACAATATTAATTTCATGAACTTTAATCGTATTTTGACTTGGGAATGGGGTCCATTCCCATCATATTAGAAACCCAAAAGATTTGGAGAAATTGAGAGAGAGATGCCTAGGCAGAAATGAGGGCGGTGTGGAAGAAGGATAACCAAACAGTTCCAATAGTGGTAGGAACAATGGGTCTTAAAGAATTTGCAGTCTTGTTTAGATATGCTACTGATACATATAACTCCATGTGAATTACAGGAGATGACTCTGGGCACATTCCAGGGGCTGTGAAGAATGCTTTTGGCCAATATCAAAGTTTGAAACAATACTAATTTCACAAACTTAATCATACTTTGACTTAGGAATGGGATCCATTCCCATCATGGTAATGGAAACCCAAAAAACGTGGAGACATTAAACAGAGAGATGCCTAGCACAGTGAGGGAGGAAATCATTCTTGTACACCAGCCTTGAGGAAGGGACCGTGAAGGGAAGTCTCACTTTTGTGTAAATATCAGCTTCCACTCTTAACTTTAGTTTTCATTTAGGACATGTAGCAAAAGGCTGCTTATTACAAACACTTTCCATTGTAGTATGTTCAGTAGTTCCTGGACTTTAACCAGAAGTGTGTTCATTTGCTTTGCATTAAAGTCATGGGAACCAAGTATCTTTAGCAAACAGCTCTTCCACTTTATTTCATAAGCAGCATTATCACTCCATATGTATCACTCTTAATGACAGTTTTTTCAAGTATTTGTTTAGTTATGTCTCTTTAATCTGTTGTCTCATCACCTAGTGGTGACTCTGTACAGATGGTGTCCCACCTTTCCATCTTTTTCATTCTTAGAAATGTATATTGCTGATTGTAAACTATGCTGTTTGCATGCTTATTTTATAGTCAGGTGGTGGTTTGCTTCCTGCATAGTGGTCAGGAAGCCAGTATCCAAACACTGTGATTTAATTATTTCCTTGCAAGTGCTACATGGTTTTTAAGTGAGAGAATTTTAGCCCAGTGCTCTGGACTATTTTTTCAGAAATAAAAATTCTCATGTTCACTTGGAATAGAACTTGACCCTTTGAGTGAAGCCTTTGACTCTTAACATCAAGGGCCGTCCTTGATACGTATTCTGGTTGGGTTGAGCCTTTCCATCATTTAGAATTCAGCATCTGTTTTCCGAAGTTCTTCTGTTAAGGCAGATGTGTCTGTGGTGGTGTCCACTGTGACATCACATGCCAGCAGCACAAGCATATTCACCACCTGCACCTGTTAGCTCTCTTTTGTCACTTGCACAGTGCAACTTCGTCCTGACTGTTGTTGCTAAACCTTCCTGCATTTGTATTCCTTTTAAGTTATTTTTGAGTTTTGGAAACTTGCCTGAATCATGCACAGGATAGCAGAAGGAAGCTGCTTTTGAGAGTGGCAGAGAAGTTCTTCTCATAGCCTGGGGAAATTTCTCCATTGGGAACCTAGTTTTGAGAACTGTTCAAAGGCTTGCTGTCCTCAAGGTAACTGCATCTTGCATGACCTCCCTGCCCTTGCTAAAGTGTAGATTGTTCCTGGTTAATAAGGATTTGAGCCCAGTGCTGCCTGCCATGGCATTGGAGAACCAAAGGCCTAAGAGAGGTATGTTCATTCCTTCCACACTGTTGTTGAAGTGCATGCCATAGTGTTTCTGCTGCTCCATTCCCTGTTCATTTAGCTGCGACACAGATTCATCCAAGCTTGATCTTGGGGAGTGGCTCCTCATGTCAACAAGCCATAGATTGGGGCTACACAGGGCTGAGGCTTTTTCTTCTGTGATTCTCCCTTTCGACTAGTCCTAGCAGAGATGGTCATTCGAGTTGAGTGGAAGCTGTCAAGTGAGCCCATGCCTGGATCCAAGTCCCAAGCATAAGTTCTCAAGATACTTGATTGTTGGAAGGAGCTTGAGCTGCAAGTGCAAGATCGTAATGTTGGGATTTTGATATGATGGCAGCTCTGGCCACTTTTCTGTCATGCTCTGCCTGTGATTATCTCTTGATTATACAGAAGCCCCAGTCTGACATCTGGCTTGCACTTATCACATGATTACAAGAGCCTCTATCTCTGTTTGATCCATAATTCTTAGCTGTCAGGTGTGGACCTGGAAGCTGTAGTCCTTTTTCACTGAGGTGGACAAAATTAGTAAGACCTGCAGGTCCTTAAGTCAGCTGTTCATGGATAGCCCCTCATTTGAGGATTTCTTAATGGTTCATAAGGTCTGTCATTTTAGCCACCAACCCTCCCTCTTCTGTGTGCCCTTCTTTGCTTGGAACTATTGGAAGCCCTAGTCATACTCCTCTTGGAGCCAGGTTTTCAAGGTGCTGTCTTGGAGTTCTGGAGACACCCTCAATATATTACTACAGACCCCAAAAAGACCTTACCTGATATAAGACCAAAAACTATTGGGAGTGATTTAAACTATCTTGGAGCTGGCATCTGTGGATTGTGGTGTCTGCTGGCTTTTGGTGGTCCTTAGAGCTACAGTCAATATCCCCAGCTACTGGACAAGAAGTCTAGAGCTTTGGGCATAATAATATCAAGAAGAGTGTGCTCTTCTGTTATGTTGGAGATTGAGTTTTAAACATTTCATCTCACCTGGCTAAATTTCAGTTCTTTCTGGTGTAATTATCAGTAAAGCCTGAAGACCTGGCATATGGACTCTTAAGAAAGATGTCTTTCAGATGAAATTTGCAGTTTGCCACCTGGGGTCAATAAGTACCCCTCTGCAATGTGGATTGTGTGGACACTTCAACTAGGGCCAGTAGTGTGGGATATGCTTAGTCCGAACATCTTGGCTGTGGCCATCCTTCCTTTTGTATTAGCTCATCTTCAGCTGCTGTATTCTGGATGCTTCCCTCAACAAGAGAATGTCATTTGGCAAAGGCTGTCTTGAATGTTCTCCTTACAGAAGTATGTCCTCTTCTCGTTGAAGCCATGCCCTTTTTTCAGTCCTTTGTAGTCCTATGATCTGATTTATTTTCTGTCCATTCCTCAAATTATGGGTTTCAGACACAAGCTCATATCCAACTTCAGCCACTTCTATGCTTTGGATCCAATGTTCAGGCTCCTCCCCTTATCTGTAATCCCTGTGTAAGGTGCAAGCTACCACAGATCTCGCTTGCCACTATAACAGGTTGATGGATCTTTGGTTGCTCAGGAAAAATATTTTAGAATGACACTTAAAAGATAACTTGGGTTGACTTATTTTTCTGTCATAGATCCTATCCTTTCTGTTAGCACTTTGTGCATATTGTTCTCCTCCCCCTTTTTTTTTTTTTTAATCTTGTCCTGTTGCCCCTGGCACGAGACTCTGCATGTAAAAAAAAAAAAAAAAAAAAACTTAACCTCATACTTTAGTTGAAAAAAAAGGGAGGGGAGTGTGTATTGTCTGTAATTTTACTTTTTCTTTCTCTAGAATGGCAGAAAAGCCTTCAGGTTTTGAGAAGTTCATAGCTTGCTCGCACAACTTCCCAAATTCAAACCATTGCACTTGGACATTTGTGAAGCTTTCAGCTAATGAGCTATTACTGAAAGGAGGAATAAACTTATTTTGAAGGGGCTTCCTCAAGCTTCAGTGGCAGAAGAACACCCTTCTGGGTCAGGGAAGCCTGCTGCTTCCTCCTCTTCAGCCAAAAAGGTATCTTGAGCAAGTTTATGCAAACAAAATTCTCGATGGTCATGGTTCAATCCATTCTTCCCTTACTGAGAAAAAAAAATGGCCGGATGTGCTCAATAGGTTTTCAAGATGCATACTACCACATAAAAATGAGCCAGTAATTTCCAATGTGGAGCTCTGCCTTTTGGTCTCAACATAGATCCCCCCCCAACCCACCGGGTATTTACCAAGTGCATGGTGGTGGTGATAGATCATCTACGACTGTAGGGTTTCTGGATATTCCCATATTTGGATGACTGGCTCATCACTGCCCGTACCAGGAATCTACTCATTCAAGCCAGAGATTTCTTGCTCCAGCTGTGCATAGACCTGTGTATAACAATGAATCTAACAAAATCCAGGCCGCAACAAGTTCAGTTACCAGAGTGCATCAGAGCACCACTTCTGGACACAAAACTTTAGATAACAAAGCTCCTTCAGACAAGAGTTACATTGCTTCACCAACAAGCCCGGAACATTTTATCCCATAAGAAAGCACCAGCAAAATTAATTCTCCTCCTCCTAGGCTCCATGGCAGTCTCTATCACATTCTCTCCTAGCCAGATTCTGTATGCTGGTACTTCAGTGGACTCTGATGGTTCAGCGATCAAAATGACCCTTGTCTTTACATGTGTCATTAACAAAGATTTGCAGAACATAAATACAGTGGTGGCTGGAATGTCCACATGTTCTACAAGGATGTCTTTTCATTTTTCCTTTCCCCCAAAATCATGGTGAACACAGACACTTCCTAACTGGGGTGAGGGCGGAGCATTATCTGGGGAAAAACAGTCCAAGGCACATGTTCCCAAACAGAGGCCAGTATACGCGTCAGTGCATTGGAGATTAGAGCAGTTCTCATAGGGTTGCAGGCTTTTTAGGACTCTCTTCCTTTGGGTGTGATTTCTAACCAGACAGACAACACGGCAGTTGTTTGGTACATCAACAAACAGGGAGAAACTAGATGTTATCTATTGTGTTGAGAGGCCTTGAAAGTGTGGTAATGGGTGATATCTTCTTGTGGCTTTCTAACAGCAGCACACATCCCAGGGAAATCCCTTATCCATGTGGACAGGTTAAGCTGGTCAGTTCTACTCCCTTACAAATTGTTCCCTCATTCCTTTAGCAATGGAGCAGATTTTCAGATGTTTGGGGTGACGTTGCTGTGATCTGTTTGCCTCTCCCCACAACACCAAATTCAGAATGTTTTTTGCTGTAATTAAACAAGGGGGAGTAGTCACCCTGTAACTATCCAATGCATTTTGACCCCCCCCCAAGACTCCTTTATGCCTTTCCTTCATTGGCTCTAATTCCAAAGTTGCTACAGAAAGCATCTGTGATGAAGGTCACAGTCATCCTCCTAGTCTGTTATTGTCCTTGACAAGTGTGGTTTCCCTTCCTCTGGCCTCATCTAGTCCACTCTTCATTGGTGCTGGTCTCTGACCCAGATCTGCTTTCTTACCCATCAGGATAGGCTCACCTAAGCATTCAGTCCCTCAAGCTAACTGCATGGTTTCTCCAATTCCAGTGATGGGTTGACTGTGCAGGTTTTTTCATCTTCAATTGTTCACATTTTGTCCTCTTTCCAAAACCCATCCACTAGGAAAATTTTACAAAAGCAAATGGAAAAGGTTTTCTGTTTGGGCAGTTGAAAGTAATATTGACCCCTTCTCAGCTTCTCTTCCAGTAATTTTGGACTTTTTAACCCATCTTTTTCACTGTGGAATCCACTACATTACCATCAGTACAGTTCACCACAGTATTCTCTCTCCATTTGGGTGAGAATCAGATGCCCTTTATCTCTCAGATTATCCATGGTTTTCTTTAGAGTAACATTTCTTTTACGTTCACCATGTAATGATCCAGTTCTACCCTGGAGTAATACTATTTTGCTACAAGCACTAGTCCTCCTTTCAACTTTCTACTAGGGTTGACCTAAAGTTTTTATTATGGAAGAGAGAATTTTTGGTTATCACCTCTGACTGGAACATTTCTAAGCTTCACACTTTGTCTTTAAAACCTTCTTACCTAATATTTCACAAAAACTGAGTGTACCTGAAAACCAATCCCTCCTTTTCTCCCTCAGGTGGCGTCTGAATCATCTATTAACCAGTACATAAATTCTCCGTGTTCTTTCCAAATTTTTCAAACAAGGATAAAATATATATTACATTTGCTTAGATGTTCTGTTACATTTTTACTTTGGACAAAACCGTTCAGAAAGTCTGACCAATCATTTCTATACTTTTCTACTACTAAGTTGGGAAGAGGAGTATCCAAAGTCACACTTTCATATCTTACATCCATCAAGAAAGAGGTATTTTCACTACTTACAGTTCCAAAAAGCTCATTCCACTAGATCTGTGGCTTCATCTACAGCCTTTTTTTTTCTAGTGTACCTTTTGACGTTTGTGCTGCTGCTACCTGGTCCAAGGTTCATACTTTCATCAAACTACAAATTGGATATACAGTCCAGGTTTAGAGCTTTTGTTTCAGCTGTGCTCTGGAATATCCTTCTATAAGACCACCCGAGCAGTAGAGTAGCTGGAGAGACTGTCCCATATGTTGAGGAACAGACAGAAAAGACATCGTGCATGAAAGTTATGTACTCACTATAATGATACATTTGTGTTGTCTGTTTCTGTCTTTCAAATATCCATGCACCATTCCCCCTTCCTTTTTGTGTACAGTTTCTTAAGTTGTATGTGGATGATTCTAGCTGACCTAGTCTTGGCTTCTGGAGGTTTTCTATTTTTTTTTTTTTTGCGCTTACCTTCTTTATTTTCTGTTTTTGGCAGGCAGAGTCTGTCTGAGGTAATTTGCTCCTTACACAGGGATTATGGGAAAAGGGAGGCACCTGAGCACCGGATCTGAAACCCTTACATTGAGGAAGGATTGAAACAGACCTATAGTTGTAGTGATTAACTTGTTTTTATTCCATGAAGAGGAATAGGCCTAGTCACTGCAAGAGCATCACCCTTACAACTTAGCAGTTTTTGTTTTGTTTGTGGGAGAGTCAACTTTGAATACCACAAGTATTTTAGTTCTGATTCTCTGCATGACTAATTATGAGAAACATAATTTAGTCCATGAATAACCTTGACTGATAGAGTTCAGTCCAGTATTAACTTGTGGAAGGCCTAATGGAAAACACCACAGACTATGTTGTGGCTGATCAGACCACATTGCGTTATGTCAGGCAGCATGCTCATCCTAGACCTAGGAAGAGATAAAACCACACCGATGGCAAGAATCTCTCCAATGGTAAAACAAAAGCACAATGTTTTAGCTCTCTGGTGCCTCAGCAAAAAGCCTTCATGGAGTACTAAAATACACTACTAAAGAAGCTACATAAATATACCTATCAGTTATAAAATAGCCAATAGTAAAACACTTCTAATTAGATTAATACTTTCCAATTACAGTCCAAATTGAGACCATTTGGATATAGAGTGCTAAACTTTAAAATAAAAATAGCCTCCTTAAACATAAGCTTTCTTTTAAATGCAGGAAGAGGTAGTCTGTGTGTCTTACAAACTTAATATTCATGTGCCAGTGTTCTCTTCCCAGGAATAAACATGTTGCATTTCTCCTTAGACCACTTGGCGGTCAGTTGTATTTTTTCTGTAGGGCAATCCTTTCTTAATTCAGTTTGCTCTCCTCCCCATAGTCTACAGCATTGTTCAGTTAATAACCTTGTGCTTTTAACTTTACTGTCCACTGCCTTGATTCATAGGATAACAAAGTCGACAAGGACAGGACATTGCAGGGCTTTATAACTTCAGTCTGGCTAGAGAAGTTATGGTATCCAGAACCACAGGTCTCTATCTGACCTGAAAATCATCTTCAGCTCGTGTGTGTGTGTGTGTGTGTGTGTGTGTGTGTGTGTGTGTGTGTGTATATATATATATATATATATATATATATATATATATATATATATATATATATATACACACATACATATGCGCCTAAATGGACAAGAGCTCTGTGTGCGTGTATGTATATGTGTGTGTGTGTGTGTGTATATATATATATATATATATATATATATATATATATACACATACACACACACTCTCACACCTACCATGTACTGCTAATTGGACAGGAGCTGTGTTCAGAGATCTTTATTATGGTCCCTCATTTGCTAAAGTCCATGGAAGTAGAACTTCATTTGGTGCTGTGGCATTGATACTGATCTGCACATGCTTTTGTTGCAGCTAGGAAAGAGATTCATCTAGTGGTATGTTACCTTACTGAATCTTGAACTACTGAAATGAACTTGATTGACTTTCTGCATTTTCAGCAGTTGCACATAACTGAACACTGCTTTTGTGAGGAGAGGTCGCAAACCCGCCTGCATTTTCACACCCCTACTACTTAGGTGTTCAAATTCCAGACTTTGTGTCACAAAATCCTTAGGGAAACTTTGTGAGACTGTGTGACTTCTGATTTTGTAAGATTTAAATGTCAAGAAGTGCAGCCGCCATCTATCAGGTACAGGGGGCTTGCCCCCCCCCCCCCACACACACACACACTTTGTGCTTGTGTTGAATTCAACAGTATTACAGTCAAGTTGTACAGATATTCTCAGGAGGATCACAAGGAAAGATTACTACTTGGATCAGTATAACAAGTCCATGAATAACCTTGGTCAGCTAGAGTCGTCCAGTTATGACAATTTAAGAAACAATACACCCAATAGTTATTTTGGGGGAGATTCAGATGACTCTGTGGCTCTTGTTGCCTGCTGAGCAGGCCAAGCACACACTGTCCATGGGGACAAAGGCAGTTATTAAATATGCAGATGCCCAATAAGCTACTGTATGATGTGTATATGTAACTTAAAGGCTCTTTTTAAGGATGCCTGGTAGTTAGTGCAGATGGGATGCTCCCCTGTAGTCCAGCATTTAATTCCCCCAGCCTCCATGTGCATGATGTGAGACTGAACATATCACTTAACCAGGCAGTGCTCTGGTAAAATTGGGAAGTTGGGCTATGCTTCTTAGTGGTCTTCTGGACTGCATGTCTAGTAAATACACTGAACCTGTGAATTTGTGTATACCATTGCATTTAGCAAAGTGTACCCAACTTTAGCTGTATCCAGGAATGTTTTACAGTTGGATTCATACAAGTTATGCAATTTTCTGTACTTGAGTGTGTATAGTTTCCACTTGACACATGTCACAGAGCACGATCAGGAGTTGTGCCACCTGTTTACCAGGAAGACCTTCCACCTTGATGATTATAAATTTTAGTTTGAACTACAGCTGTAACTTTGAATACCTTGGTGACTGTGAGACATTTATTTTGTTATATCTGCAACTTAGCACATTTCTGAATTGTGTTGATCTCTTGTATGTGGGGTACTTGAGCCTCTAGCCAGTGCATGTCATGTCATGCTCCATACTAGAGTGCCTACTCATCTCTTGTGTGTTCCCACGTTCTTTTCCTCTGTTTGCAAAGTTTGGATGTTTGTAATGGACATCACTGGAAAGTTTCTGAAATGCATAAAGTTTTAGTACACCTATGGTCATATAACAAGGTAGAAACCACATTAGCACTGCCTGTATTACCCAAGAAAAGACTGATTTGGAACATTGCAAACATTTCAGTCTGACCATCTGTAGGAGATGTAGAGAGATTGATGGTCTACATTACCACAAGGAGGCTGGATGGCTGTGGAGGGTGACCAGGGCAAGGACTAACAGGAAAGCTGTTTTGGGAATCCTGACTTAGTGCCAGGCCAACATGAAAAGGAACAGATAGTGCACAAAGCCTGCTGTTCTGAATTCATCATAAAAGGTCTCTCTCAATCTCTTCCCCTTTTTTTGAAAAAAGGGATCAGTCTCGTACCTGTCATTTACTGACAGTGGTAAAGTGCACCTCAGCAGCTCTATTGCAGAGTGAGTCTCAAAATCTCATCAATGACCCTGCCATATTGAAGCATCTGGAGCATAATCACACCTGGACAGTTTGTGGTTCAGTTTCTGTCAACCCCCAGCCAAGGTTGCTGTTTTAACAAGTGATGTCTATGAATTGGGCAAGGTTGACTGTATCTAAAGAGCCTACAATAGATCCTCTTATGCTGTTTGTACTCATGAGGGTGGCCCAGATGTTGGATGTATGCATGCTGTTTGATTTTTGTTGTGACCTGTCCTCACAGTTTGGGTGTGCACCTATAAGGAGCATGATTTGATGCTCATATTGCACCCTGTCGTAACCAGATGCTATCTTCAGCAAGTGCTTTCTGGTTTTGGGGCCCCTTTCATCCATTTGCTTGCCATTTTGCACTTTGGATTACCTTGTCTTTGCGGATAGGTGACAGTGAACATCTCCCTTCCCCCCTCACTCTGCCCCTGAAAGAGGAATTTTATGGATTCATTGGTCCTTGTGTCAAATATAGAAAGGGATAATAAAACTTCCCTTGCCAATAGTTCTTGTCAGTAATCACCCCCCCATTTTACTTTTAAGGAGAATCTTGGACTCATGAAGTATAACATAAATTGGCCGATTGCTTCTCTACCTTTTCCACATAAAACATGTAATCTATGTGGAAAGAAGCAAAATGGCCACTAATGAAACTTGTCCTCAGGGATGCTGTTTTTGCAACCTAGAAACTGCTAATTTCAGTTCACCCTGGTTCCAAGAAGGTGACTGCCCTCTGTCAGCTGTTCAGTGGAGTGGAGTGACGTTTTGATAAGCATACAAGCCCTGCATGATTTCTTTGGTCCAACACAGATCCCAGAAACTACAACAGCTTTCTATCTTTTTGCCTGACATGGAGTCCTGGACATTTTGGATCTGGTGGGCAAGTGGATTTTCTCCTGAACCACTTTGGGACTTCAGTCCTGTAATTCTCTCTCTCATCTGAAACATTTCCTTTCCACACTCTTGAGTTTTACTCTCTAAACATTACTTGAATTTGAGGTTATGTAGGCGTTGGAAAAGCCCTTATAGCCATTGCACCTTTTATTGTAGTAAAGCTGTATCAAAGGCAGCAGGCTCAGGCATATGTATGTGACAGATGGTGTAGCCAGGGTTCTCCTCCTTCAAGGATGAACTTAAGCACACCTTTCTGGATGCTTATTTTTAGGTAATGTCCTCTTTGGGCAATTTTCCGTAGATCTAGTCAGAAACTTCCAGAAGAGGAAATGGTGTGTTGAACAACATAATGAGGACTCTTCTGCATCCCCAGGTTTCTCTTCGAGGTCTACCCATATTCCCAAGAAAAATCCCTGTTGTAGGATTGGAAGGGCCCCCAGGCATTTTCCCTAAGTTAATTAGGTAGATGGACTGGTCCTTGATCATGTTTCAGCCACAACCTTGAACCATTAGGTGATTACAAGTACAGTATAAACAAGTATATGTTTGAGAAAGTGCAGTCATCCATGATACAGGCAAGAGGGATGTACCTAGATGAATAAAACACATTTAAATAAACTGTCTTATGTATAGATAAAAATATTAGCATGTTGAACCATCTTAGAGAATCCGAGCTGTTTACATCTTATTTATTATCACTGTGGCATTTGCATTCACTGTAATGTAGTAGCAATAAGTACTGATACTGTAAATGAGCAGTTACATCCCTGTAATAATCAGTTGTCATTCGCAAAAAGAAAAATACCATTTTTTTTTTGCTTGTAACAGTTTATCAAAACTCATCACTCATGCTAAAAACTTGGCCCAAAGTCCCTAAATTACTTGCACTTAAGTTTATTTAGCAGATTAGCCTGAGTCACTGAATATTTGCGTTTAAATTCTTGCAGTATAAGTCTTTTAGCTTTTTTAATGTTGAGAAGATGCTAATAGATGCAGTTTTTAGAGGGATGTTTTTCCATGCACTAGGGTCAAGCTGCAAATGAAAGCAGTGTCCGAATTATTTTAATTGTTTCAGTACTTTTCAAAAAGTTAGATTTTTTTTGTACCAAGAGTATATTAATTAGTGGAGAACAGTAGTGATCATTTAGTAGTATGAAATTTAACATATTTAATAAAAATGATGCGCTGGCAGAAGTGGATAACCATTCTGACTTTATGAACAGTAAAATATTAATGCTCATTGTTTTTTACTAGGTGAGTGAACTTCTGAATTTTTTTAGCCTTTTGAGGGAGAGTATTTGGCCATTAGTCATCACCATTCATCAAGTAGTAATGTTTCTCCTGTCTTTACCCCCAACATTTCATAGGAGGATAATTCCAGCATCACAACAGTTGTCCTGTCTACACTGCAGGTCACCTGTGGGAGACCAGTTCTTCAAGTTTCCAACATCTGCTGAGCTTGTAGATCCCAAAGTATGGACTAGTGGGTTATGATCAAAGCTGGCTATATCTTAGAACTCTTATGATTTATGAATTCCCAGAAAGAACTGCACTGTAGGATCAAATGGTTTTCACAGATCTTTTGAAATAGGTATAGAGTCATCTTGAAGAGGTAGAGTTGTAGTGCTGAATCTTCCTTGTTCCAGAGTGAATGGTGAGACTTAACACCAATTCTGGAGTTCAACAAATGATTGGTGACATGCCAGTCCTCCTCTGGACAAGGATGAAAAATCTTTTGACAGGTTTGGGAAGAAAATTTAATCTTCCACAACTTTAGCATTCAGAATTATCAGGTTTATTTTGTGAAACACATAATGGCTTGTTTTGATCATCTGAAGAACATTTGTGCTACTGTTTTATCTTCAGTGGGTAGGTTTTCACAGAATTCTGGGTTTTTTTTTCTCTTTCACAGGTTAACTAACAATTGCTTTGAGTGTATATGATTGTGCTGACTCTGATCAGGGCAACAGCTGCTATAACTGTGATGAAGTGTTTGGCTTGGGTACAAAATTAGGTTTAACACCTTGAACAACGTCTGAAGTATTGCATTCTCTTTTGGATAAGGATGTTTTGTTTGGTCCTTCTACTACCCATAGACTCAAACAATCTGAAGAAAGAAAGAACTGAATTCCCTATGGAGGTCACCAAGATTTTTTTCTGCCTTCCTTCCTCAACCTACCCAGAGACTCAAACAGTTTGAAGAAAGAAAGACCCTAATTCCCTATTGAGGTCACTTAAGATTTTCTTCTGCCTTCCTTCCTCAAAATCTACATAACCCATTGTTTATTGTTCTGAAAAAACAGGTCATCTGTCCAATCTACTGGCAAGCAGGTGGGATCATTCAAGAAAAAGGGATAGTCCACTGTTTCAGAGTAACTATTTCAGCATTCCTTCCCAAACCCCTCCTTCCCTGTCCATTCCTTCAGTCTGTCCCAGAGCCTAGTTCTCTGCTTTCCACTTTGAAATCACATTGCCTCAGACAAGTGGGCTCTGAAACTACAACAGGTGGATTATAAATGGCAGTGGGAAAGCCTATTTCCTTTTCAAGGAATCCCCTTTCATCCTCCAAATCAGGCTTCTCTGTTTCCTTCACTCTTCGAGAATTATAGATTCAGCACCCCAGATCAATGGGGAAAAGGTTTTGTTCAACATTGATGTTCTTCGTGTTTCACTGTTGCAGTCATCACACTTGGGTTATTTGCCTGCAGGTAGCCCTCAGTTGGCCCAAATACCAGAGACTTAGTATTTCTGCGTCGGTTGCTGTCGCTCCAGGACTGATGTTAGGCTGTCAGGGGTATAAAAACAGGCAGCCAACGCCATTACATCAGTCTTTCTTGCCAAGGAGCCTGAAGCAGTTCGCAAGTGCCGGTCAGCCGCTACCTGAGTTTTTGTTTACAAATTGAATAATCCTGAAGTCTTCTAAAGTGAAGTACCCCATTGGGGATCCTTTTTTCTTGCTCTAACCAATATCAGAAAAAGTTAACAATTGTCTTGCCTGTGGAAGGCAAATACCACACACAGATTTTCACTCTTACTGTGTCATCTGTTTAGGCCCAGACCATGATGTACCTCGCTGTCTGTTTTATGCCTTGTTCAACCACTGAACCATTCATTGTCGCTAAATTCTTTCGCTCTCTATCTCTGTATTCCAAAATGGCTTCTGTAAGCCATCTGACTACTGATATTCCAAAAAAAACATAAGGATAAAGACAGAGACAGACCGCGCAGGTCCAAAGCTGCTGATGACGCTTCTCTTAAGCTAGTCGCCAGTACTCAGTGAGGTGCCTTTGCAGCCCCAGATGCCCGCTTCAGTGGATTCACAGGCCTCTACCGAGACCAGTTAGTCCAGTATGCCGCGAGATTCTTCTTTGACTATGGAACCTGAAGATGTCTCTACCTTGGATGGGTCTGGAGCCGCTGAGCAGGCACCAGCTTCTGAGGCAGTTCTTCATACTACCGATGTTTGACTGAAATTGACAACTTTAGTTTTATCTAAAACTACTGAGTTTCTAAGGCTAAGAGTATGCGCTACACCTAGAAAACTGATGACCAAAGCACATGCACCTGCTCCCTTGCCCCAATGACAAATGCTTAGAATAGCAGAAGAAAACGCCAGTTCCAAAAAACGATTTAATTCAGCTATTCAGCTTAACGCCTCGGCATAATAGCCTTCAATGAGCACAAATTACAAAACACACACACTCCTATATATACTCTAATCAATTAAACAATTATACCAAATTAATCAATTACAATACAATTAAATATTTAAAAAAGACATTACATATTCAGAACAACTTCAAAATATAAATTATAACAAACTTTTCCAATTTACCTCTAAATTCATACCATTTGGTGACAAAGTATTGTATTTTTTTTTTCTTTGTAGCGGTGGTTATGAATATGTTCAAGAATTCTTTTTAGAATTGAATAATAATAGGTATAATTTACATTTTGATGGTCTACAATTTGGTAATAAGGTGCACTATTTAGATATTTCATTGTCAGGTGTGGTGGGTAATTTGATTCAAACTACTGTACACCGTAAATTTGCTGATGGCAATCAGTTCCTTTTTGGAACTAGTTGTCATCCCTTACATACTTTGTCGGCTTTATCCTATGGAGAAATGATTAGGCTATCTCGATTGTGTAATAATGAAGTAGATTTAGAAAAAAATATTTATGAATGTATTACTATGTTTTTACGAAGAGGCTATAGTATGGAAATATTAAATGAATCTATTGATAAATTATTGGTTAATAATGATAATAGTAATGTTGATCAATTATTAGTTAATAGAAATAGAGAAGATTTCATTTTTTTTCCCATGTTAAAAATAATAAACATCTAAAAATTGTAGATCAAAAAATTCAGGATATTTATTTTGTAACTACCTTTAATGTATTAAGTGGTAAGATTTGGGAAATTATTAAATATTTTTGGAAATTTCTCTCTTCTGATAAGAGTCTTTACAAATTATTTCCTATTATTCCTAAAATAGCCTTTAAAAGACGTCAAAATTTATCTGATAAATTGATTAAAGCTTATTACATTTTTCCTGTTAATAAGGTAAGTTATACTTTATGCACATATGGCACTATTGCTTGTGGCCATTGTAATATATGTAGGCATGTGAAGTTATATTTTGATAAAATTAATGGACTTATATTTAAACCTAATAATATATTTTCTTGTAACTCCATTGGGGTAATTTATTGTATTAGATGTCCGTGTAAATTTTATTACATAGGGGAGACAAAAAGAAAATTTAAAATTAGAATGCAAGAACATATTCGAGACATTAAAAGGGGAATATTAGATAGTCCAATTGCTTCTCATTTTATGGAATTTCACAATAGTAATGTGGATGTATTTGAATGTTGTGTTCTTGAGAAAGTTTTTACTAGAAAAGGTGATGAGAGGTTATTAAAAAATGTTTTATTATTTAAAGAAACTATTTATATATTAAAATACAATACTTTGTCACCAAATGGTATGAATTTAGAGGTAAATTGGAAAAGTTTGTTATAATTTATATTTTGAAGTTGTTCTGAATATGTAATGTCTTTTTTAAATATTTAATTGTATTGTAATTGATTAATTTGGTATAATTGTTTAATTGATTAGAGTATATATAGGAGTGTGTGTGTTTTGTAATTTGTGCTCATTGAAGACTATTATGCCGAGGCGCTAAGCTGAATAGCTGAATTAAATCGTTTTTTGGAACTGGCGTTGTTTTTTGGCTGCTGCCTTATCCTTTTTGTTGTTCCTTAGAATAGCAGAAGACCTTATGCTGATTAGGGGAAGTCAGCCTTCCCTTGCTAAGAGAAAAACATACCTTCCTCCAAACCAGTGGGCAGAGGCACAAAACCAAGTCCTATCCCTGCTGTCCATCAGAGCTATTCAGCCAGTTCCAGTGGAACAGATAGGTCAAGGATTCTATTGCAGACTTTTCCTGGTACCCAGAAAACAGGGCTCTTGGCACCTAGTCCTGGATCTTTTAATTCTCAACACCTTCCTGGTGGTACCAAAATTCAAAATGCTTACCCTGCAACAGCTTCTACCTATGCTAGCCAAGGATGTCTGGTTAGTCACTCTAGATTTAAAAGAAGCCTATCTGCACATCCCTATAAGGGATTCATGCAGGAAGTATCTGTGTTTCAGGGCCAGATCTATGCATTATCGGTTCTCTGCACTTCCCTTTGGCTTATCCACTGTGCCTAGAGTATTTACAAAATGCCTGACTCCAGCCATTGCACACTGCAGGCAAAGATATATCCATATTTACCCGTACTTGGACAACTGCCTGTTTTAGGCGGGCAGCCAGGAATTGCTTTGCAGCACCTGACATTTGTGAAAAACCTCATTTCCCTGTGGTACACCATCAAAGAAAATAAATCAAAACTGGTACCCAGTCAAAAGATTGTATTCCTGGGAGCAAGCTTGAATACAACATCCCAGATGGCATTCCTCCACTTCAGAAAAACAAGTCTGTCTGACAGCCTACTTCAAACAAATGGCCACCAGTACCCATATATCTGCAAGGAACATACTGCAGGCCCTATGGTTCATGGCCTCATGTATACTGCTAATTCCATATGCAAGACTGCATATGAGGAAACTTCAGTGGTACTTAAAAAGTCTTTGGTGCCAACATTCTCAAGACCTGGAAACAGACATTCCTATCATACCCTGTCTAAGGACAGAGTTCCTTAGGTGGGTAGAAGCATGCAACCACAACAAGGGACTGCCCTTTACTCAACCCCATGCCACCCAGACCCTAACCACAGATGCATCAGACTATGACTGGGGAGCACACATGGATGGCAAATGCATTCAGGGCCACTGGAGCCCAAGTCACATTCATCTGCACATCAACCAAAAAGATCTGCTAGCTGTGCAGAACTCCCTGACAGCTTTTAGATCCCTACTGTTTCCAGGACAACTTCTAATAAAAACAGACAACACCACAGTTATGTGGTACATCAACAAGCAGGGGAGAACCCATTCCTACCCACTCTGCAGGTTAGCCATGGCCCTGTGGAACATGGCTTTGGACATGCAAGTCCATCTGCAAGCTCAATTCAATCAATGCAAACAAAATTCACTGGCAGACAACTTTAAGCAGAAATCCCCTAGAGCACATGAGTGGCAGTTAGAGCCCAGCACCTTCAACCTTCTGATTCAGAAATGGGGGACCCCGAAGGTGGACCTTTTTGCCTTCCCCTACAACCACCAGCTCAGCAGATTCTGCATCAGAACCCTCACAACAAGGCCTGGAAAGTGGATACCCTATCCTTTCAGTGGATAAATCTATTTGTGCATTCCCACCTCTGCCCCTTCTCTCAAGAGTATTACTCAAAATAAGACAGGACAGACTGAGGACAATTCTGATTGCCCCAGACTGGCCATGCCAGCACTGGTACCCACTCCTGTGCAGCCTGACATTGATGCCACCATGGCACCTACACCAGAACCCTACCCTGCTCCCTCAGCAGGAGGGCCAGATTTTGCATCCACAACTGCAAACCCTAAATCTTGCAGCCTAGCTAATCTCCCAGCAGCTCTTAACAAACAGGTGCTGGACGTTATTCTTGAAGCCAGAAGACCCAGTACAAGGAAATCCTATGCGGATAAGTGGAGAAGGTACTGCTGCTGGAGTCTTATCTAAAGGAGAGGACACAACTCTGCCCACCCTGCCTTTAATCCTGAATTACTTAGCAGATCTACTCCACAAAGGCCGGTCTTTCTCTTCCATTAAGATACATGCCTCAGCCATTTCGGCTCATTACAACACTGAGCCACCTCTCTTCTTGCACCCTCTTATCAAACAGTTCCTGAGAGAGGGGCAAACAACTTAAGGCCACCAAGGAGAGCACCCACCCCTGCTTGGGACCTTAACTTTGTACTGGAAAAGCTCACATGTCCACCCGTTGAGCCTGCAGCATCAGCAGACTTAAAATTCCTCTCTTGGAAAACAGCATTGCTTCTAGCCATCACTTCAGCTAGAAGAGTGTCTGAACTACAAGCACTTATGGCTGTGGAACCCTTCATTATTTTTCATGCTGACAGGGTCTCTGTCAGGACAAACCCTTCCTTTATGCCTAAAGTGGTGTGCAGTGTGGCTCTCAATCAATCCATACATTTGTCAACCTTTTTCCCTAATCCTAAAATAAAAGGGAAAGGATCCTGCACTCCTTGGACATAGCTCAGATTTTACCTGGATAGGACTAAGCCCTTTAGAAAATCAGACCACTTCCTAGTCGGCTTTGCAACAGGGGCAGAGGTCAAGGCCATTTCTAAGCAGACAATATCTAAATTAAATCGATAGCACATTGCATCCATTTCTGCTAGAAGCACATGGGAAACCAACCCTGCAAGGGGTCAGAACACATTCCACTAGGGCGACATCTACCTCTACAGCATTTCTCAGGGGAGTCCCTACCAGGGACATCCTGGAAGCCACTACCTGGAGTTCAGTACACAGTTTCACCAAGCATTACCATTTGCCTATCTTCTCCAAATCCAGGGCAGGCTTTGCAACAGCAGTCCTGTAAGACATGCTAGCCAACCCTAACTCTTCTTGACTGCCTCCACCCTTCTTCCGCTTTGGGAATCCACCCAAGTGTGATGACTGCAACAGTGAAACATAAAGAACAAAGTACAGTTGTGTACACTTACCATAAATGTAGATGTTAGAGTGTATTCACTGTTGCAGTCCTGGTTTCCCTCCCTCCAACCCCCTGGTTTCTGTCTCTCTCTCTCTCTCTCTGTCTCTATAATCTCTCTATGCCTTTTACTCCCCCCTTTCAGGGGTATTGGTGTTTACTTTTTACTGGTGGTGGTTTCGTCCACCATAACGTAGCTCCCTGTTGGGGGGGGGGGCTCCTGACATTTGGGGCAAAAAAAACTGATGTAATGGCATCGGCTGCCTGTTTTTATACCCTTGACGACCTGACATCAGTCCTGGAGCGACAGCAACTGATGCAGAAATACTAAGTCTCGGGTATTTAGGCAGACTGAGGGCTACTTGCAGGCAGATAACCCAAGTGTGATGACTGCAACAGTGAATACACTCAAACATCAACATTTATGGTAAGTGTACACAACTGTACTTTTCCTGGTGCCATAGGAGCTTTCTTGGAGACCAGTGCTGTACCTCTCCGTAGTCAGCCTGTTTGAAAAAGTATCAAAGTTTAAACTGCTGACTTTGCAAGGATTGTTACCTCTTATACAACAATGGAATTTTCTGGTAACACTGGGCCCATGTCTCATCACCATTACCACAGAGTTCAGAAGTTTTATAAGATTTTTGTGCCTGAGTTACTTTCAGTTCTCTGTATTACCATTTGGTTATTCACTGCTCCAAGGGTGTTTACAAATTGTCTAGTTCCAGTGATTGTCCTTTGCAGACTGCACAGTATACACTTCTTTTAGTTGAATTGTCTTTTCAGAATCTTTTTCAGTGACAGGAGTCCCTTGCATGGGTAAGAAATATCTTTTTAGACATTGAGTTCCCAAAAAGTATTCAGAAATCCTTTCATTCCCTCATGCAGGATTGTGTTTCAGGGATGCATTCTGAAGTCATCCATGTAAAAGGCATTCTTAACTCATAAAAAAGTGAAGTTCTGTCTGGAACTGTCTCTAATTCTTGAGTTTCTCCAGTCTGCCCCAGACTTCAGCCAGAGACTATCTCAATTTTTAGGGGTTCATGACTTCTATGTTTCTTATGACTCCTGCAAAGTTACACATGAAACATTTGGTGGTTCTTTTTAAACACTCAGCATTCCCACCCACTAGATTCCATATTCCAGTACTGAGCTTTCTGAAGAGAGAACTTTGATGGAGAGACCATATTTCTCTGAATCCAGGTCTGTCTTCCTCTTTTTCACCCCTGCTCAAGTCCATAACAGATGCATCAGGTTTTGCATGGGGAGCTGTACCACTGAGGGTAAAATTGCAGGGTCTCTGGATACTGGTCAAAAGTACTTAAATATGAGAGATGTTAGCTGTGATCTAGCTGTAGAATCTTTCCTAACCTGTGGTGCCCTGATCCTTTGCAGGAGATGACAGGTCTGAGAAAGACCAAGACAGACCTTCAATAATGAAAATGAAATAGGGGCATCAGATCTTGCCTTCTGTGCAAGTTGGCTGTGGTAACTTGAGAGTTTGCCTTGAACATTGTTTAACCCTCCAAGCTTCCTACTTTCTATGAGCGCAAATGTAGTGGCAGATAAGCTGAGAAATACTAAGACAGGCTCTCACAAATGAAAAGTAAATGGTGTGGAGTGTCTTCAGGAACTGATCCAGTTTTGGTGAGCACCTCAATTACATTTGTTCTCCTCTTTTCATAATAGACCAGGCAGGATCAAGGAACATTCCCACACTGCCATACCATTACCACAATTGTATTTTATGTTTGTGGAGAACATATTTAAAGAAGTCAATTGAGTGTACTTGACTGAAAAAGTGCCATATCTCAAAAGTTTTATTTTCCTTGCACTTTTCAGAATAAAAGTCACAATTCTCTGGTTGTCTGATAAATGCATTTTATGTGCTTAGTGAGAAGCAAAATACAATTGAGATAGCAGCATGGACATGAATCAAACTGAAGCGTCCATAACTGAAGACTGCAAACTGAATACTCAAACTTCTGTAAGTCTGAAAACTGAACTGATGTGTACTGTATAGACTTCTGTGAATGGTGTCTTGAAAGTATTTTAATACCCAAACTCCCTCCGTAAATGTATTTTGTCAGTTTTACAAGCCTCCTTAACCTTGGTTCCCAAGCCTTGTATCATCTAAAGAAGATTTATTATTGCAGGTGTGTTAACTGTGAATGTCTCCTGTCTGTCTAACACAACATAATGTTTCCTAGCTGTCTGTCTTTCGCAACAGAATGTTTCCTAGCTCTGCAGTAGGTTAGGGTTGCCAACTTTCCATGTCAAAAATTCTGGACATGTACATGAAAGCAAAATGTGTTTAATTTTGATACCTCCATGCAGCCATTTCACTATCCCATTACTTGGCTATTTCTCCCCAGTTGCCATAAACACTGTTCAGAACTCTGTGTGCATACTGTCTTCTGCTTAGCTTCTACAATGATTACATTTATTTTGATTTAATTTAAAACCTTTATTTCAAATTTTATAGTACAAACCATACATATTTGATCAACAAAGCAATAGTCTCACAGTGAAGACAGACTTGGCATTAAAACTTCTCTTCCTTTGAAACTTACAGTCACTGAAACAGCACTGAAACCCAAGTTCAAAGAAAATGCATCTGGCCACAGTGGCCACTGGTAGGTTAAGTTTACCTTTGGGCTGTTTTCATAGGCCCCTTGCACTCATTTTAGGACCATGCAAAAGTTATTTGATTCACCTTCCTGATTGTATTAAATTATAATATATGATAATTAAATTATATCCCTTGAATAATACAGCACCATGTATTAGAGCATGTTTTAAATTTATAGTTTTGAACATTTTCCAGTAAGCAATGAAACAAAATATATGAACCAATAATGAAAAAACTGCCTAATTCAGAATATTTCAACCATAAAAGACTACTCAAACTTCTATCATTACAATTCACCAATATCACTCAGTATACAAAATCTCTGCAGAAGTAAAAGTCATCTGAATAATTCTACATTAAAGAGATCTGTAAGTAACGAAAAGGTTACTGCTAGCAAACAACTTTATATTTCAGTGTGTGATTTCAAATTCAGTGCCTGCTGCCTTTGAAGAATAAATTGTCTATTTACATTAAAAAATGATAAGCTGATAATCTGCCCTTTACCTTGACCTAAACAGTATTGAGGAACAAAAAAAAAAAGTTGACAAAGTGCTATTTTCTAAAACACCTTTCAGAATATCAGTGCACATAGTATGAAAAGACCCAGTTTGATATTTCCTTGCGTACAATGCTTTTTGTTTTCTATCTCACAAACACACACTTTATCCAGTAAATGACAGAAATGAAACCTAAACCAGGAAAATAAACTGTTGCTTCGTTATATGCCAGACAAAAGAAGACTGTTAGCTAACGAACCAAGGGGCATCGGGCATGATAAGCATGAAGAAAAGTCTAGAAAATTTCAGAAAACATTACAGTTAATGATATTTAACACATCTGCCTGCCAACACATACTGTGTGATCTTTTAAACCCACAGATATTTCAGAATATGTACCTGTGAAACCAATAGGGGCAATAAAATAAATTCAAAAATTACAAACATTTTCAGAATCTTAGAATTACTGCCAGTCTGCTGCAAGTCAACTGGAATGTTAATGCAAGCCTGAAAACTGCTAACCACAAAACAAAAACAAGTGTTAAAGTGCCATCTAAAACAAAACAAAAGTAAAAGAAAAATATTATCTTTATACATTTAAATATAGCATACATAAATATAAGCTTAAACCCAACAGCACTGATTTTCTCACATATCTGAAATGTAGTTGGAAAAGGGCATAAAACAAAGAGGCAAGCACATACCATTCAATTTTCTCTGCAGTCCATCAGCAGTATGCAAATCATGAGCATCACACATGAATTTATAGTGCAATATTCCTTACACAGACAGAAAAAAGTGTGGCACTACAAATTTTCAGGTTTGCACTACAAGTCTAAGGAAATAAGTGCTTTTCTTGAAATTCTGAAACTGCAAGTGTGAGCAGAAGGAATTTTTACCTCAGTTAGTATATGTAAGTAACAGAGGTATGGGAGTATACCTCCTGCACAAAATGTTTTTAATATGCAACAGTGATTTTTGTACTGCATTGTTATTTTCATGGAAGTGTACTTAAAATATTGGCAGTCTTAATGCTTTTCAACCAGTACAGAACATTACACCCTGGACCTTGACATATTTTGTAAACTGTTAGTGCTTTTATAGACTAAATTGGCCAAAGAGTTTCTCCAAGAGTGATACACAAGAACAATGCAGGCTTTATGTGAGGCATATAAATACATTTGCACAATGCAAACACACCCGTTACTCTGACTCAAGAAATAAATATCTCTAGGGGTCTCAGTCTCTCAGATCACTGATAACAGTGGCGAGTATATTTTTTTCAGATTTCCATCAACTTTCAGCTTCATGGTAGTGAAGAGGGCCTGCCTGCCTTAACATTTGGGGTCCTCCATTGGTCTTAACCAGAAGAAGTCATTAAAGAAGGTACCAGTCCCAAATGTAGTCACCTTTTCTCAGGCTTCATTATACACATACATATACACACACACAGTCCTACCTCTCTCATTTGTCTGACAGTTCGTGGTGGTCCGCTGCAGTCCAAACATCTTCAAGAAAGTGGAGACTGGAATTCAAATTCCACCCGCTGCACGAAAGAAGACGACGTCACATAAATAAGAATCTCGGCTTCTGTGGGATGACGACCAGACGCAAAGGGTGTTCTTAAAGAAGAACACCCTTTAAAAAAAAAATACTTTTTTTTTTTTTTTAATCGAAAGAAAAGATTTAATTTTTTCCGGACAAGAAAAGGCAGTCTCCGTATTCCGGACAGTGTCCCTTATTTCCAGACAGTCCGGAAGAATTCTGGACAGTTGGCAACCCTACAGTAGGTGTTTAGGCATGAAGGTTATTCACTGAAATATTCATTTCTTCTGAAACTGCATTTACTGAAGCTGTATGTAAAACTATGAAATGTAACATGAAGATAATCGGTTTGGTTTAATATGGCTGCAGGCCCTATGCTAAGAAGAAATTGTATTTATGTAGGATTTATTCTAAGAACACTATATTTTTGTAACATCTAACTTTACACAGATATTTTTTTCATTCCCATGGATGGAAATGTTCCTTTATGTTTGTCCACCCTTTCCAATGATATACCCTCTTTTCTGAAGATTCAGAAAGTCTCCCTTAAGATCATTGTGGTGACTCTTCTGGGACAGCAACAGTGGTTCTCTCTTCTTATGGAGTTAGACAAGAGCAGTTACAAGCTTCCCCTTAGATTGGATCTACTCAGACAGAATTGGGGGAGTTTGATGCACCCTAGTCTGAAACAACTACAGCTAACTGCTTGGGGATCAGTTTAGGTACTTTTTAGACACCTTTTTTCTGAAGACATGCAGTAGTTACTAAGGAGGCAATAAATCCTGCAACTAGAAAATCTTGTGTTCATGTCTGGAAAATATTTTTTAGTTGGTGGCACTCTAATAACCAGGATACAGCCAGGGAATATTATACCACAGGTATTACTATACTACTGTGAGTTACTATCTTCTGTCCTATTTGTCCTTTAGCAAGATGCATTTGTCAGCCATTTTAGCATGTCTTCTCATGAATCCTCCCCCTCTCAGACTTTGTTCAAGTTGTTCTTGAAAGGTGCATTTAAAACCACCTAGAATGCAAGTGTCACCTTAATGGGATCTTGTCTTTGTGCTGGAAAAGCTTGTCAGGCTGTTTGTTGGTTCATGATTTGTTAAGACTGTTTTTCTTATTTCTCTGACATTTGCATGAGAGTATGTTGAGTTGTAAATTCTCATGGTGGGTAAACTCTGGTTTTCCATAGAGATAGGGTTACTTCAAGGACAAATCCCTCATTATTGCCAGTAGCAGTTTTGGACTTTATTTGGACTCAAGCCATCATTCTGCCTGCATTCTTTCTTGAACCTTAAAACCAGGGAGAGAGAGAGATTTTTTCATACAGTGGACTTGCACAGGCAACTCTGGTATTCCCTTGACGGAACAAAGTCCTTTAGGAAAGCTGTACAGCTGTGTATTTTCTGTGATGGGACAAGATAAAGCAACCCATGTCAAAATGGACAAGTTCCAGATGGTTGTCCCTTGGTATTTCATTCTGTTAATCCCACATTGGTATATCACTTTCAGGCAAGGTCAAGGCACATTCTGCCGGAGCCTTAGTTTCATTGGCATATTAGAAAGGGGTGGTTTCCACAAGTATTTCAGACACAGCTACTTTGTCCTCAGTGCACATTTTTACAAGGCACTACTAAATAACATTCCTTTTCCAGGTCCATGATAGGCTTTGCTACAAACTAGTCTCCAGGGGCTCCAGGATCATCCTCCTCCCAGGCTGGATAAGCTATGATAATCTACCCATATAGCGCAGGCTACTGCAGCAGTGATTTATGATGAGCATAATTTAGTTTAAGTTGCACCTACCAAAATGATAAATGTTTGATTATATCACTGCTGCAGTTGCTGTGCACTCCTTCCATTCCCCTGATTTGTAGTTGTTTTTTCTAGTCACCCTATAATGTTAGAATAGTGTATGCATTCCAACACAACATATTTTTTGTCTCAACCATAACATCACTACTTCACTTTGCTGGTACCTTCAATAAAAACAGAAATACTAGAACTTTCCTTCTTAGTTCTCTTCCTGTCCTGCTTTAACAGCAGCCTAATAGATAGATTCCAAGCAGTCAAATGGCAGGAAGAATACTCCTCATTTCTACGCATTACTGTAGGAGTGCCACAAAGTTACATGTTTGGACCTCTTCTGTTCAACAAATTTATAAATGATCTACAGACTGCTTCCAAACATGCCACTCTTGTACAATATGCAGATGACTACACTCCTCTGCATAGCCTCTAACCCACAAAAACTTTAAGAAATTACTCAAGAATCCTTTACGTCCATAGAATTTTGGCTAGGCAACTCACAACTCCTGCTTAACCCCAAAAAACACTAAACTACTAGTTTTCACTCCTAAAACATTTTGCCAAAGCAAGACTCTTGTCAAAATCACTTCATTAAATAGCACCCTGATTGAACAGATCTCTAACACCAAACTCTTAGGTGACCCCATTGATAACAACTTAACATTTGTCCTACACTTCCAACCTGTTTAAAATAAACACCAAAAAGTGTGGCCTCTTGGATAGCACAAAACCCTGCCTAATGGACAGTTTAAGAAACCATAGCTAAAGCCTACCTCCTGCCCCACACTACTGTATGGCTTCCCACTCTTTACTGACAAATTTCCACACATATCTGGAAAATGCTGCAATAAAGTAGCTTACTTTGCTGCAAATCACCCCTTTAGAACTCATCACTGTTCTGCCCTTAAATAACTAAATTGGACTGAACTCACACGTCATCTCCACTGTTGTCTGCTACTTCTAGCTTACATTCTGATATACTATCCTGATAAGTATCCATCACTAAAAGGCATGCTTCAGCACTACCACCCTACCAAAGCAGTTTGCTGTAAAGACAAACTCCTCTCCATCACTAAAGCTTAAAATTGCATTCGGAGCCACATTATACTAAAACTCTAGAGCTACCTTCTGGAATGCCATCCCTCATGCTTTCAGGCTTCTTGAAAACCAACAGGCATTCAAAATACATCCAAAAACGCCTCAAAACATCCTGGAACTTAGCTGTACAGCTATAGGATAAGTACATCTCTGATTTCTTCCTCCTCCTCTACTATACCTTTGCTGTCCTCTACTCTGTTGCCAACTATCACATTGTCTTCATCCACCCCACCTTCTACCTCTTAACTCTTTTTACCACTCATTTCATTTACATCTCAAAATTAAATCAACCTTTTACTTTCCATCCTTTGTAACTCACTACTCTATATTGTAACATCTGTGTTACTTTATAGTTATTTAACTGTCTGCACAGTGTGTAATTAATGTAAGAAACCTTTGTATGTACAGTTATTATATAATCTCTTTTGACATTGAACATTTATTGTAATTATGTTCTACCTGACCTTGTTATTGTATCTAATAACTTAAAAAGATTTTGATTGTACTGCATGTACTGGAGTTTTTTTCCACCAGCCTCCACTGAAAATTGGCCCTTGTGCCCAGCCGAACTTCTTCGGTCAACAAATGTAAAATAAGTAAATAGAGTACTAGTTACCTTACATGTGTGTGTGTAATATATATATATATATTTGATCTTTTTTGTAGGACAGTAGCCTCCAGAAAATCCTGAAGTATTTTGGTACCCTGGTACATGGGAGCTCAACACAGCAGCCCAGATGCGTGTGGGTAGGGGGGGTGGGGGAGTAAAAACTTTGTAAGTATGGCCAGCCAATTATAGCCTTGGCAGCATGTAACTCATATAGCTAAAGCTACTGCAGCTATGATTTAATTCAACATCTGCTGTTACGGTAAATGCAGCTTACACATAAGAACTTTCCTTATCCTAAAATGGAATAGAAACTAGAGCTCGTTCTGCTACAGCCAAGTAAGAAAGATGTGATTTAGTAAGTGAACAAGTAGGGTGGCACCCACATGATTGCTATTTACAGAGGAGATCCAGGTTTGGCACTATGTCATAGACAACATTATCATCACATTCAAAAGAAGAGAATGTACTGATGGATTACTTCACTGCTCTAGTCCTCTCTTAGAACTAAGAGAATCTTGTGTGGTCAGGGTTGCTTTAGATAGGGTGATCCCTCTTAAGACTGAGGCCCTCCCTTTGTTCTGCTCAGTTCAGTATGGCCTGGGGTAGTTAATAAGTGCATTCTTTCTCATGTGGGATGGAAGATTCACTAGCTGGTTAAGCAGCTCTTTAAATCAATTATTCTGCACCTTCAACTAAGTAACCTTTCTTCTTTTTTTGAATTCAAACTTCATGTTTGACATGTTTTCCTGTCCTCCATTTGAACATGCTGTTTTTGGTGAGACTGAAGTTCATGTCTTGATGGATACTTTTCTTGGGATAAAGTTCTTGCAGAATTTGAGTTGCAGACTCATGTCTGTAGGAAATGGTGCTGTTTCACAAGGCTTGGATGCCCATTAGAAATAACCAATAGTTCCTTCTGAAATTGGTGTCAGAAGTCTGCTTAAACTAGTCCTTTTATCTGCCTGTCTGGGTGCAATATCCAGAGTCGGTAGTCTTCATACATCTGCATGCACTGATAGGTTAAGCGGTATGCAAAGGAGTGTAAAAGTTCAGGAAGACAGAATAACTCTCTTCCTTTGTTTCTAGCATCTGCTTTTTGGTGTCAAATAGCTGTCCAGTGGAAAATGCTGTGGTCAAAGACTACTGTACCATGGTTGCAGCTGCTTTGGGTGCTTGCTTCAAAAATGTCTCAGTTGCAGACATTTGTGCCACAGACGCTTGGTTGCTTGTATGCACCCTTACCGATGTGCTTAAGACATAATTATGACAAAGCCAGTTGATGTATAGTCAGTGAAATTCCTTGAACATCTAAATAATTTATGGTCACATTATAAAAACAACTGTACTCTATGGTGGGTACATAGCTGTGTTTGCTGTATTCTTGTTGCAGGTTAAGTGCATTATAAAATGTGTCAAAATGCTACAGTTATGTTATCTTTGGAGATGCCAGTCATTATTTAGAAAAACAATATTCTGTTTATAAATATGGAAGAAAATGACTGTAAAGTTGAATGACTGATTCCTCTAGATACACATTTTGTTAACTAGAAGCTACCACTTCTTGGACTTTTCTTACATGTGGTGAATGGACCGTACCATGAAAGTATTAAAAGCACATTAGTGTTTTGTTTAAAAAAAAGTGAGTTGTGTCTTGGCACCTGCTGTGTGATTAATCAGAGACTGATATTTCTTAATATTATTGATGATTATGAACCTGTAAATGAATTGTTTTTTCCCTCAGCTGCTTTTCAGCAGTCACCCAGATTACAATTATAAAACAAATACAACATTAGTATTGGCAATTTAGGAAACCTAATCAATCGGCATGTTTAAGATGTAAAAGGAAACCATAGTACCTGAAACCCATGCCAATGGTGTGAATGTGCAAAATGCACCATAGATAGTGATTGGAGGTCAGTACCTGACCCCAGAGCTATGCGCTCCCATGATAGTTTTTTTTTTCACTGAGTTCTGTGAAGACTATACATTCAGACTTCATTCCTGAAACTGTATTTGCTGAGCAAACTGAAAATAACAAAATTGTCCATTATGCTGTAACTTTCAGGAAAAAATGGTTCTGTGGCAGATTTAACTCATGGATTTACTTTGTTTCATTTCTCTGTGGTTATGGTTTTAATAGTAGGCAGTCAGTACCCCCACCTTCAGCAGAAGCATAACTCAAGTATCCACAGTTTCACAACATGATTGTACTATAATTGCTGTCTTTACTTAGTTGACTTTCTAGGCTTTGTAAGAGGAAGGCTTAGTTGAAGGGATTTTAAGGTATTCAGCTGTAATAAGATAAACCTAGTCTGCGTACATTATAACTGTGTTGTAGAAAATATATTTCATGATTAACTGTGACTCTAGTCATTCAAACAGAAGCATTTTTCAAAATGAAGATTAAATATTTGAAATTGAATTTCATGCAGTAAAATTATTGAGAAGTGATTATTTCACTAGTAGTTCTTTATCAGCTTAAGAATTTCTTTTTTAGTTGATTATCTGCCCAATGAAGGCATAAAAGTTTGCTTTATTTTTGTAAAGCTCTTTTTTCTTCTTATTTCTACTCTTCATTCAAGGTTCAAAAGACATGGAGGCCGCTCTTATGCAGATATCAACTTATATGCCAACCAGAATGTTTTTTTTCACCTTTTTAGATGTGTGGCTGAGAGTTATTTGTATTGTGTAGGATTTGAAGGCATTGAAACAGAGTAGAAACATTACACTGTGCATCTCCCCCATTCAGACGTATTCAGACCTAATGGTAGCTAAAGTCTTGAATAGTTGCTATAACTGATGTGACCTTTCTCATGCATTAAGGAAGGACTTGTGGATTGCAGTTTGTTTTTAAATGGTCACAAACTGTGTTCATTCCTTTTTGCTGTCATCATCTGCAATTGACGTATTAATTCACTCATACATTCATTCTTATTGTTATGTCCTCTTTACCTGTGCACCAGATTTATAAATGTATTCTTACGTAGAAATTCATCTGACATGCTTTTGAACATTTCCAGACTGCTAGTATTTCTAAATTGTACTTATTCCAGTTATTGATTACCCAGTCATTAAACCATTTGCTTGATTTTTATAATTTTACTTGGTGATATCTACATGCTTACTCCTCATTCCGTTAAATTATGAGAAGGATTTGTAATGTACAGATCAAATTTCATCAACTGTATGTTATTACTGGCATTGTATCCTGTTACTATTAGGTGGCTTCTGTAATGTAGTAAATAGTGTAGTTATAATTTTAACCTATCCTTGTATAAGGACCAAGGACATGGCAGATGCTGATGTCTCTGTGAGCTAGATATTGGTATGTACAGAAATGTGTTGTTTTGTTATTGCTTTGTATAGATCTGAAATTCTCATTTGCTCCTCAAACTGTGGGGACACAGATCTGGCACGGATACGACTCGGACGCATTTCTCCAGCATTAGATCCATGCTCCATGCAGCTCCCCTACCCATAATGCCCCTGTCATCTTCCTCCCTTCAGATCTCATTTGCTGCACTAGTGTAAGCATTGAGATCCATTGCTCTAAGCTTTTTGGGGGTAAATGTGTCTATATTTTTCACTTTAGATCTTCTCTCTAAAAATTCCCTTTTTCTTCCTTTCCTATCACCTCCCTCCATGTTAAATAAATAACTTTTTGTGTTTTATCTCTAGGAGTATGTGTGTGTTTCTTCTGTTTGGGCCTCTCTCTCTACCATGTCAGAGACTACCAAATCGGGTTTTTGCAAATGCATGGAGTGTGGCCATAAGCTTTCCCTAGCTGATGGCAACACTCTGTGCGTTTAGTGTTTAGGGGTCACCCATCTTGATTCCTCCTGCTCAATCTGCATGGGGTTCAATCCCTGTGCATTGATCGACAGGAGGAATAAACTTATTGTGAAAGGCCTGCTCCCCACACCCACCACAGGGGCCCAGGCCACCTCTTCTACTGCTTACCCCAGCTACTACTTCCATCTCTGTCCTGGCCTCTGGGATTCAACATCTGTCTAAGAGGACCAGGGACTGGGACAAACACAAGCATGGGGACAAACCTAGGAAGCAGTCCCCTGATCACTCGTCCTCAGCAGGCCACCAGCCAAGCTCCACTTGGCTCTGAGGATTGAGTCTCTCTGGCTCTGTTCCCCTCCATTCTCCCCGGAACCAGAGGTGCTTCAGAGCCATTCCCCAGCCTCAGTGTGACCTCACCACCTCTCTAGGCCAGTGTCGGTGGCCCAACCCCCAGCCTTTCCAAAGGCGAGGTGGACAGGATGATGTGGAGATTCATCCGCACCCAGATACAGATGGGAGTCTTGCCTGCCCCATCTCCCTCTGGAGCAGGGGGCATGCAGTCTGCCTTCATCCCAATTACTCCTCCTCTGATTTCACCTCTGGTTTCGGAGCCCTCTGATCTGAGCACCCAGATACAGATGGGAGTCTTGCCTGCCCCATCTCCCTCTGGAGCAGGGGGCATGCAGTCTGCCTTCATCCCAATTACTCCTCCTCTGATTTCACCTCTGGTTTCGGAGCCCTCTGATCTGAGGACCCTCTGCATCGAGGGGTTGGAGATGATGGTACCTGGTACTTCGATACCAGCCATTGCCTTTAGCAAGTCGGATCCATCTGGCTATTGGAGCCATAGCCTCAGCGCCAGATCTGAGGGGATGTTTTTGGCTCTGAGTTTTTCGAAGCAGAGCCTTCCAATCAGAGTCTTGGCACCTGGAGGTTCGGCTCCAGCTCCTCTGTTGATCCAGAGAGTTACAGACCTGTCTGTAGCCCATACTCAGGTGGTTCATTCTCCTTCTGCCTTTGACATGGTGGTGTTCAGAGTATGTTCTGGCTCCCTCTGTTTTTGGTGATTCTGCCATCCTGCTACCTCAGGGACAGCCTTCTGCCTCTTCACCCCAGGGAGCTCACACACAGGAGCTGCTAGATGTTTTTGAGTCCTCCCCAGAGAACCCTCTGAGGAGGTTCCTCAAAAATGTACCTGCAAAAGGAGGCACATAGACTCCCCACTGGAGTCTGTCACAGAAGATACTGGCTTTGAGGAAGGGAGAGGGTTTTCCCCCAATCAACCCCAGAAGGTGTCTCATTTGGAGATACCATGAAGATCCTGTGACACCGTGGGGGGTGGTCTGTCCAAAAACCCAACCCTGATGATTCGGTGTTCCTGGAGGAGTTTGGCGCATGACTCTCTACCTCCTGGGTGTCCCCTCCTGTGGATCCTCTGGTGGATCTTGTGACATCTCGGGCATGGAAGGAGCCTGACACGGTGGGGCCTATTCCCAAGTGTCCTGATAAGGTTCTCGGCATCCACACAGGCAAGATACATTGGTCAAAGGGTCCCCCTATCGATGCCATGGTCGTGGCAGCAGGCCACCAAGAAGGAGCTCACACAGGAGAGCTTCACAGTCCACCTGCCGGACTGAGAGTCTAGGACATTGGCCCATTTTGGGAAGCGGGCCTATGCTTCAGCCATGTTCGCTCTACATATACTGAATTATATGGCACATGTTATTTGGCTTCAGCGAGACCTGGTAAATGAGGTTGCCAAGTCTACCCCAGGGGCCATGTTAGCAGAGAATAAGAAGGATGTCCTTCAAGAATGCAACTGCAGTCATAACATATGGGTTGTCCTGCCTCAGGCAGCCCTCGGTCGGCCGGATTCCAAAGTCTGGGTCCGACATCGGCTGACGTCGCATTTCTCTCCATCAGAGCAGCTGGAGTACATAAGCATCAGCCGACACCATTTTCTTCCGTCTTTCTTGCTGCGCAGTGCCCGAAGCAGAAGCAGTTTGCAAGTGCCGGTCGGTCAGCTCCTGTATTCTTCGAATCCGAAGTCATCAAAAAAGCTAAGTACCCCGTTGGGGACCTTTCTTGCCTCAGCCGATGTCAGAAATTACTGAAAAAGTTAACAATTGTCTGTCTTGTGGTAAACAAATACCTCATAAGGATTTCCACTCTTACTGTCTTCCTTGCCTTGGCCCAGACCACGACGTCACGGCCTGTGTCGCCTGTGCTCGCTTCAATAAGTGCACTCTTAGGCGCCGGGCAGAGTTCGCTGAAGACTTTTTCGGCGATAAATTTGCTTATACAATGCCGTCGGAACTTCCGACATCGCAGACTCCTAAGAAACGAAAAGACCGGGACCAACATCCTCAGCCTGCGTCTTCCACCAACTCCACGCCAAAACCTACCGCGAGTGCTCCGGTTCCCCCTGAGACGGTTATTTCACCGCTCCGAACCGAAGACACCGCTTTACCGACACCTCCGATACCGGAGGCCACACCGACGCCAGTTATAGATTTTCCTCCGGATACTGAAACTGAGGAAATGCCCGAGACTATTGCTGTAGATAAGGTCACTCCTGCACGTGGAGCTGCTAGGCCTCCTATGGCCATGTCTATTAAGGCCTACACACGTGCTAAGGCAGCCAGCAAGACCAAGCACCTTACTGTTAAGGCCTTACCTCAGCCTACTCCTGAAACACAAATCATGACTATGGCCGCAGACTTAATTTCCATGATTAGAGGTTCACAGGCCCATCCTGAGAGAGGATCCCAGCCTCCTCCTGATAAGAGGCCCTGGGTTGAACCCTCTGACCCTATCCCTTCAGATGAAGATTCTGAGGACTCTGTTCACTCCGATGGCCAGGAAGAGCCCTTCCAGACCTATGAGGACTCGGATGCAGAGGATTCCATCCCCTCGGCCTCCCCTCCTGATGATATTTCTTTTGGGGAAGTTCTGCATACCATGAGGGAACATTTTAAGTGGCAAGGCCAGGAATATTCTGATTCCAGAAAGCGCCTTTGAACCTTCCTTAAAAAGCCCCAACACAGGCCCCTGGCTATACCTCCTGTGCTTGATGTTTTGGATGACCTATACTCTGACTCCAGTGTTACCCCGGATACTCTTCCTCCTGCCCCAGCCAAGCCAGACAGATATTATAGGGTCCCAGAAACACATTCTCATTTCTTTAGGGGCCCATGCTGTTGATTTAGAAACTATTTCTCAGGGACCTAAAGGGATTTCAGCATCCACCTCCAAAAATCCCTTGCCTTCCAACAGAGAAGCTAGGTCATTAGAGAGATGGGGGAAAAAGGTCTACACCTCCACTACTTTATCTATGAGAGCTCTGAATTGCCTCTTTCATATGTTTCAATATCAGGATTACCTGTTAGATGATTTACAGAAAACATTGGCCTCTCCTGAACCTTTAGACAGGAAGTCTTTGCAGGAAGCTGTACATAATTCTCAGCAAGTCAGCAATCACTTTCTGCAGTGTGGATATGATGCATTGGAAGCTTCATGTAGGGCAGCTATGACACGGGCGGTCATTCGTAGACATGCATGGTTAAAACAACAACCTCTACCAGATCATGTTAAGGCAAAACTTCTTGATGCACCTTTGGAAAAGAACAAGCTTTTTGGTACTAATGCTAAAGATGTGTTAAAGTCCATCGAGGAAAAAGCAAAATCAGTTCAGACAGTCAAAGATTTCCTCCAGGTTCAGCCACCCAGATTCAGCAGGAATTGGCCTTCTAAAAACTGGTCCTTTCCTAATCCTGAAAGATTTCAAAGGGGTAAAAACAGGCGTGGCCGAGGAAGAGGACAATACAGAGGTTCTTACAGGGGGCGACAATGGCAACCAGCAAACCAAAGAAGTGACACAGGGTCTCCCCTGCCCCACAGGGACAATCTCAATGACTTTCCTCTACTTCCGCTGACCAAGGAGCAAATAGAAGCTCCCTTGGGCGGAAAATTATCTCTGTTTTCAGACAATTGGCACAGATTGACAAAGGACAAATGGATTTTGGACATTATAGACCAAGGTTACAGGTTCCACTTTCATACCTTACCAAGAAAACAAGGCATGCCAAACCTACCACAAAACCAGAGGGCAGAGGCTATCAAGCAAATTTCTCTGCTTGCTCAGATCAAAGCAATAGAAAGAGTTCCACAAAAAGAACAAGGCCACGGGTTTTACTCAAGACTGTTCCTTGTTCCAAGAAAAGAAAATCAATGGAGACCAATACTGGATTTGTCCGCATTAAACACTTTTCTCATAGTACCAAAGTTCAAAATGCTGACTCTACAGCAACTCCTTCCCATGCTGGGCAAGGGGTCTTGGCTGATTACTCTGGACCTCAAGGAGGCATACCTGCATGTCCCTATCAGACACAGCTGCAGAAGATACCTCAGATTTCTTGCAGGGCCAGAGCATTATCAATTCTCAGCATTGCCATTTGACTTATCTACTGTGCCCAGAGTATTTACAAAATGCCTGGCTTCAGTAATTGCTCATTGCAGGCTCCAGGGGATCCAAATTTACCCATACCTGGACGGCTGCCTCATACAAGCGGACGACAAATTGATTTTGACAAAAAACTTGAACTATGTCATACAATTGCTACAGGCTCTGGGATACACAGTCAACTTCCAAAAGTCAAGACTTCAGCCATCCCAGCAAATAACCTTCTTAGGAGCCAATCTAGACACAGCCTCTCAAATGGCTTACCTGACAGAAGACAAGCAAGAGAAGTTAACTCATTATTTCAAAGGTTTGGCAAAACTCACCCAGATGACTGCAAGGGGATTCCTACAGGCCCTGGGTTACATGGCATCCTGCATTCTCCTGGTTCCATTAGCAAGACTACACATGAGAAAGCTTCAATGGTACATAAAAAGCCTATGGTCTCAGCACAGCAACAACCTAGAGACAACCATACCGCTCATTCCACGCCTACAAAAGGAATTCCTATGGTGGGCCTCGGCAAGCCAGGCAAACACAGGTATGTCATTCAAAAAACCTCAGATAACACAGACCATGACCACAGATGCCTCAGACCTTGGATGGGGGGCGCACATGGAGGGCAGATGTATACAAGGACAATGGTCTCCAAAGGAAACACATCTGCATATAAACCAAAAGGAAATGCTGGCAGTAATGCATGCCATCGAGGCCTTTTGACAACAACTTCAGCAAGGCCATCTACTGATACGGACAGACAACACCACTGTGATGTGGTACATAAACAAGCAAGGGGGCACCCATTCCTACCCCCCTTTGCAGACAGACAATGAATCTTTGGGAAAAATCACTGAGCCTAAACACACAGTTGCAATCCCAGTTTGTTCCAGGCAAAGACAATGTGCTGGCGGACAGCCTAAGCAGGAATTTCATAGATCCACACGAGTGGAGGTTACATCCGAAAATCTTCACACAACTCACCTCGACATGGGGCAGGCCAGAAGTAGACCTATTTGCCTCCCACCTCAACCATCATCTACAAAAATTCTGTTCAAGGACATACCATCCACAAGCTTGGAAAATAGATGCTCTTTCATTCAACTGGAACTTTCTAAAAATCTATGCATTCCCACCTCTGCCACTGATGACTACAGTATTACTAAAGATCAAAGCAGAGAGGCCCAAGGGGATCCTAATAGCTCCAGATTGGCCAAGACAACACTGGTACCCACTACTACGGAGCATATGTCACAACAAAAAGTGGGCCCTTCCCCAATGGCCCCTACTTTTGACTCAACACAACTTCAAAACAGTGCATCCAAACCTTCAGACACTGCAGCTAACAGCCTGGGAGATCCCATGAATAATCTCAATCTATCTCTCTCCAAGGAAGTTCAGCGGATATTAACAGAAGCTCGAAGACCATCCACCAGGAAGGTTTACTTAGCAAAATGGAAGAGATTCAGCATTTGGAATACCAGCAAGGGACATGATGCATCATTATTGAATATCCCACTCATCCTGGAATATTTGGCAGATATGTTACAGAATGGACTCTCATATTCTTCCATTAAGATACATGCTTCAGCTATCTCAGCTAGATATAACACTGATCCGCCTGTGTTTTCACATCCTTTAAGGCAATTCCTCAGGGGAATCAAGAACATTAAGCCACCAAGAAAGGCTCCAGTGCCAGCTTGGGACCTCAACTTTGTCCTAGAAAAACTGACTCTACCTCCCTTTGAGGCAGCAGCTTCAGTGGACTTACAATTTTTATCATGGAAGACAGCTTTCCTGTTGGCAATTACCTCAGCAAGAAGGGTTTCGGAACTACAGGCCCTAATGGCAACACCACCGTTCATAATCTTTCACAAAGACAAGGTCTCCTTAAGAACCAACCCTACTTTTATGCCAAAGGTGGTATCTAGGGTTTCTTTAAATCAAGCTATTCACCTGCCTACTTTCTTCCCCAATCCTGAGAGCAAAGAGGAAAGACTGTTGCATACCTTGGACATTCACAGACAACTTCGCTACTACCTGGACAGAACCAAGACCAGTAGGAGGTCTGATCAGCTTTTTGTAGCTTACGCCCATGGAGTACAAGGAAAAGCAATTTCCAAACAGACTATTTCAAAATGGATTGGACATTGCATCAGATTTTGTTATTCCTTCCATGGGAAGAATGTTCCAGCCAATGTCAGACCACACTCCACCAGAGCTACAGCTACCTCTACAGCATTCTTAAGAGGGGTGCCTACAAAAGACATTCTAGAAGCTGCTACATGGAGCTCTGTGCATACATTCTCCAAACACTACAATCTCCCTTTATATTCCAGATCCAGAGCAGGCTTTGCTTCGGCAGTCCTGCAGGGTTTGATTGCCACACCATCTCTTTCCTAGAACATTCCTCCTCCCCCAGCTAAGCTATGGTATTCAACCCATATGTTATGACTGCAGTTGCATTCTTGAAGGACATAGTAAAGTTTTGTACCTACCATAAATGTAGATGTCCGAGAGATATGCAACTGCAGTCGGATTTTCCCTCCCTCCATACCCCTCTATGCCTTGGGTCCACTCCTATCCCTGTTTCTCTTAGCTGGGGATATCTGTTATGGTGTATCTGTTTATTGCTTACTTATTTGTCTGGAATCCTGTTTTTGTCTTCCAATTTGATTACAGCCTTCCTTGGAGGGCACCTGGCATCTGGGGCAAGAAACACTGAAGAAAATGGCGTCGGCTGATGCTTATGTACTCCAGCCGCTCTGATGTCGGAGAGAAATGCGACATCAGCTGACGTCGGACCCAGACTTTGGAATCCGGCCGACCGAGGGCTGCCTGAGGCAGGACAACCCATATGTTATGACTGCAGTTGCATATCTATCGGACATCTACATTTATGGTAGGTACAAAACTGTACTTTTTCTTTCGAATGGCCACCCTCTCCTCCATTGCCAATACCTAAGTGTGGCTTCTCTCATGCTACAGAGGGCACCGCTAGAGCTGCCGGGACAGGCATTGCCATCGGGCGTCATGCCTGGCTTTGGCTTTGTACCTTCTCTGAGCCCTTCAAGGCATCTTTCACAAATGCCCATTACGATGGTTCCACACTCTTTGGAAAGACAGCATGATACACTGATCCAGAGCCAGGAGGATGGGAAGACTCTGCCATCGGAATCCATTTCTTAATCCCTCCATGATTCTTCTCCAGGAATCAGCAGGGGGGTGAAGATGATGTGGTTCCGGAAGTCTCAGGGTTATCCCCAGGATGCTTGGGACTCGCCTTCCCCAGAGGCAGAAAGGGATTTAATAGATGCTGCCCTCACAGCAGAGGGGGCCTAAGGAATCAAAGGTCTCGGGATTCATTCTCGGACAGGCTCGCACAACAGCCCTGAAGAGTTGCCCGGTTGCTTGTCTCTGGAGGCAGTCGGGGGTTGACTCTCACTATACCTATCAGCCTGGGAGTCGATTACAGGCAATCAGTGGGTGTTGCAAATCATATCCAGAGGATATTCAATCCCCTTCTTTCAAAGGCCAAGTCTGTCCAGGTCCCTTCCTGATGTTCCACCCGCAAAAAAGGGAGGCAGCAGCACAGGAAGTTTCCAAGCTGCTAGAAAAATGAGTCATCCAGCCTGTCCTCCCAGACCAGTCCAGATTAGGCATCTATTCCAGGTTCTTTTTGGTGCCAAAGAAAAAGGGGGACTTGAGGCCAGTTCTTGATCTCTCTACCCTGAATCTGTCAGTTGCCAAGACAAAATTACGGATGATCACACTCCAATCTATCCTGCCATTTTTGCTGGAGAATGACTCAGTAGACCTTCAAGATGTGAACTATTGCATCAAAATGGATAGATGCTCTCAGAGGTTTCTCCACTTCAGGCTGGGGGCCAGTCATTAGGGGGCCAGTCATTACCAATTCAGAGCTCTACCCTTTGGTCTTATCACAGCCCCCAGGGTGTTCACCAAAGTGATGGAATGGTAGCAGCTCACCTGTGGCTGCAGGGCTTCCAGGTCTTCCCTTACCTAAATGATTGGCTCCTCTCCAGCCTCTGCAGGCATTGACTTTGAGAAGCTCAGGAATTCCTCATACAAACCGCCCACCAGCTGGGCATCACCATTAATCTCAACAAATCTCTTACAACTGGTTCAAGTTCTGGATTTCATTAGAGCCCAGTTGGACACCATTCAGACAAAGGCTTTCTTGACACTCAACAGACTTCACTCTGTCAAACATGTCTTGCACATTCTTCAAGTTCCATCTCCTCCTGTGGAATTAGTTATAAGGAAGTTGGGGTCCATGGCAGCCACGATCACCCTCGTCCCCCACAGCTTGGTTGCACATGAGTGTACCCCAATGGACTCTGGTGGTCCAGCAATCCTTTCTGGTTCTTCCACTGCCACATCCTATTCATCTATCCTGGGCATGCAAAGATTATCTTCTTTGGTGAATTCAGTCCCCAAATCTTCTTTGTGGTCGCCTCTTTATCCTCCCCACCCCTCTGACCATGGACGCCTCCCTACTTGAGATCTGAAGAAGCGTACATTGTGTACGAGAAAGCGCTCATCATTCCTGTTCTTTTTTGGTCACAATAAAGAAGTGTTTTGTCTGCTGTACCATCGTGGAGTTCCTCATTCCTGTTTTTTCTACTACTTGGGTGGGGGGCTATTGCTTGGGACGGACAGTTTAATGCATGTGGTCTTCCATGGAGACCCAGTTGCATATCAACGTCCTGGAGATGAGGGCAGTGCTATTGGTGTACTCAATGAAGGGAGTACCTCCACCAGGTCATGTTAAGGTGCATCCCACTAGATCGATGGCTACTTCAGCTGGTTTTAGGTCCAGAGTTTCCTTGGATGACATTTGCTCGGCAGCTACCTGGGCATCTTCACATACTTTCATCTCCCATTACAAGTTGTATCTTTTCTCCAAAAGTAGGGCATCCTTTGGCACCACCGTGGTACAGAATATCCTTCCATGAGGGCCTCCCAGGTGTTTGGTAGCTGGGGACTCTGTCCCACAGGTTGAAGAGCAAATGAAGACAACTTCAGATAAAGAAGTTATGTACTCACCATAATGTTCCATCTGAGTTGTTGCTCTTCATTTGTTTTCAACTGTCCCTCCCTCCTTCCCCCGTCCGCTTTTGGGCTGTGTGGTGTTCTGGCTGGATAAAACATGGCCCTTTCCCTGGCATAAACTGTTGTTCCTGTTGATTCTATCTGAGTCTTGGAGTCAGGAGGTTAGACATTGTGTCAGGTTGCATTGCTATGGCGGGCAGCAAACTTGATCTGAAGGGAGGAAGGAGATGGGGGCATTATGGGTAGAGGAGGAGCTTGGAGCTCAGAGCAGCTGCTGGAGAAATCCAGCAGAGTTGGAACAGTGTCCCACAGGTTGAAGACAAATGAAGAGCAACAACTCAGATGGAACGTTATGGTGAGTCCATAACTTTTTTTTCTATATTAAACAATCTTTCATACTCTTTGTTAATATAGAAACATTCCATAGTAGACATTTTTTATAAGAATATTAAATAGTCTTTGATGTAAAATCAAGATGTCAGTTTCAGTAGAAGTAAATTAAGTTTAGAGGTACTTTCATGTTTTGCGTGGCGTAGCCCCCATAAAGGTCCCAAATAATGTGGGCCACTTCAGGGGTGGTTTGGATAGGGCAGCACAGATTAATTTCAGGTTGTTTCAGAAGGTGAAGTGGCACAGATGAGACACGTTTCAGTTTTGTAAGGCATAGGTATTGTCTTCAAGCAGTTTTTCAGTTGTTACTAGTGCCTTCACTGAGTTTTGCTTTTACTTTATCATGCCATCTTCACTCCACCACTCAACAAATTTGTGTTTTTGGGATATGCAGAAAGCAGTTTCACCAGTGGAGTAGATGTTATGGATTTGACTGTGAAATTTTGGTTATTCTTTACCTTATTTTTTTTTCCAGGTGGCTTAGAATTTGATGTACATCTCTGGATGGGTTCTCTGTGACTGAGGTAGTAGTCAAGTCATACTTTATTAATGGTTTCCGCTACCAGTGTAGTAGGTATGAACTCATTCCTTAAGCTCTCACTGTCTCTTCCCCCTCTCTTTATACTGTCATTGTTTCCATCTGTTCTTGAAAATTTGCTGCTGTTCTGTTTGGTTAAGGTCATAATTTTGCTTGGTCTACAACATCACAGCCATATTTCTGCACTACTACCAATTCCGTCTCTGAGTGCTGTCTGTTAAATCACTTATCTGTCTTTTTTTTTTTTATGCACAGTTTGTCTTCACTCTGTGCTGATTCTCAACCCTCTCCCGGCCAGTTGTCTTATTCATTCCCCATCACCGGGGAGAGAGTCAGCTAGGATTCAGGCAGCCATCAGAGTGGTTTGGGGGTTTGTACTTTTTCTGTAACGTTCCCTAAAGATGCTGAGCTTGCAAAACAGATGGGGAGATGTGCAATGAGCTGACCCCACTGGATGCGTTGTATTTCTGCAAGGGACATTGCCAGCAAGCCGATACATCCCCATCTCAAATTTAGGAAGTGGTTTCCCTGGTCCTCACTGGAGAAATTGCACCTTCTATCCTCCATTCTACCTAAGAGAGATGAGTGGGCCCTTGCCCCTTCACTTCCCTCCCTCCCTGCTTGGCTGCACCAGTGCTGGGGCTCCTATTTGAATCCCAGTCACCTGGGTCATATGGTTTCATCCCATTGTGCCAGGCATATGGCTCTTCTATTTAATAAGTATGGTAAATCTACTTTTATTTTCTTTTGGTGTCTGGGTGCTGTGCAAACCACTGCACAGGCATAGCTTGGTTTGCAGCAGAAGTAGCTGAGAGAGACCCTCGAAAACACAATAGAAAATGTCTTGTGGGAAGCACTGTGTTAGACTGAGCTGGCAAAAGATGCATTAAAAGTGTAAATTCTCATGGTGTTTCTTTAATCACTTCAAAGGCTACAACTGGTATCACTAAGTTTTCACACAGTATTACTGATGGATTTCTTTGGCAGTACAGAATGACCACTACATATGTTAGTGTGCCTTACAGCAGCATAAGGTTCTGGGTGTTTCTTGCAGTATGTCCAAATAATTGAACTCTCCATATGTATGTGTAAGTATCCAGCATCATGTTTTTAGTAGTCCTACCTTTTGCTTCCCCAGTCTTTTCTATTTATTTATTTTTGTCATTTCTCCAGTGTCTGCCAACCATCTGGCCATCCCCTTATCAGGCTCAGCCCATTTGTTGCTCCGTAGAGGAGTTGTATGCTAAGCACATTATGGAGATGAGAGCCTCCAAGAGGAGAGGCCATCACAGACGGTCATGAGGTTGTTTGTGCTCTCACTTGTATCCTAGTAACTGACAGTGTATGTATTATGGCCCTCATCCATCCCCTGTGGGTGATGAGAGTACCTACATCACCACAGGAAATGCTTCTGCCTTCCAGATGCACACAAGCATGCTCCTTTACATGCATCGGCAAGGGTTGTTGTAACCACCTTGGATGGTTATAGCCCACATCTTCCCTGCATTGGCTTGCAGCTGTGGAAAAAGCCTCTGTTTTGACCAGGAGCATCAGTCAAGACAACCGTAAACCATTTGTAACTCAGGTTTTGAATTACCTAAATTACTGGCAAGGTATCAAGGTAGAAAACAAATGTGGGAAGTTTATATGACTATACATGCCCTTACTGCTGCAGAGCTTGTGCTACATTTATAGATATTACTGCTGCTGACTCATCAGTTGCATTATGTAGGAACACTTTTCAATCCAAGCATAACAAAATGTTTATTGTAGAAAATTATATTTGAAGACTGTAAATTTTATTTTGAGGAAGATTGTGCAAGACCACTTTAGGGGTAGTATTATGTGACTGTTTCCATATCCTTCTGTCCATGAGAATGAATCTGTAAGTACTCTGTGGTTTCCTAACATTCCCATGTTTTGTTGCTTTCATGTTATGTCATGGCATGCCACTAAAGAGAGGGAAGTAAAGTTTTCAGTTACTTCATTATATTGCAAATGTTAGTAGTTAGGCACACAAATAGGTGGAAGAGTAAGAATTTTTAGAGTGGAAATAAGAATTTGGTATAGTTTCTTTCTGTTATTCTGTTAACTATATCCTAAACTTGCATTTTTAATGTGCATCTGAAGTGTTTGCGTAGACTACATTAATCTAAACTACTAAAAAGAGACTTGCATCATGTTAACATTGAGAAAGACTTGGTTAGTGTAGGAAATAAACCCACGTACCAAATCCAGATGCCTTTTGCTGCTGCTAACTTAATTTTCCCTGCCTGGCAAATAGGCATTTAAATCCTTATTGGTTAGGGCCAAAGATTTCTGTAATGTGTGCCTTAATCCTTGAGGCAATCTTCTGTCGGTGATGACTTTGTATGCTTCATATTTAATTCACATGGAACTTTGAAGTTATTTTATTTCCCTTTCCACGCTATTAGTATAAAGTATATATCTTGAGTAAACCACTGGCATTTACAAAAGAACAGGCATTAGTTTCATTGTCAGCCTGCCTTGACTAAGCATAACTAGTTTGGTTTATAGAGTGCTTTTTTGTACCTTGGCATTGATCAAGCTGGCTGCTAAGTTCAGTTTTTTTTTTTTGCTGTAACTGTAGCAATGATTTTGTCACATGTTTATGCTGTGTGACCTTATATTACATTGGTTATGTGTGTACATTTTTGATTGTCCCTGATTTTGCCTCATATTTTTGCCCTTTCCCTGATAAGTTGTTTTTGATTTTCTGGAAACTTATTGAAGATTACATTTAATAAATAATGGCCGACAAAGTTTCGTGCTGTTTATTGTTCAGAAAATGCATGTTGTTGGGAAGCCTCTATTAATTAAGTGAAATAATGTCATTTAAAATTTGGACCATCCCCTTATTTTGGTCTTGTCCCTAATTCTTTAGCAAAGACATGCATTCTAAGTGCCATTCAAATACTGGATAGCATGCTTTGGTATAGATTTTGCTTTTTATACTCAACTTCTGCCTTGCTATACTAACAAGGTGATTCTTCTGAGAATATTACTGTGTACTGAAATGGGCGAAGAGGTTTTAGCCCTGGAAAATTTGTAAATGTCATACTGTTAATTCTATGCATCTGTGATCTATCTCACTGTTTAAGTGATTAACACCCATTGCTATTGTCATGTTTTGACTTAGTCCTTACCTAGAATGATAATTCAGGATGTAGGAATTGCAGTACAATACCTGCAGTAGTGGTGCGGTAGCATTGTCGCCTCACAGCAAGACGTTGTCCCGTTCGATTCTCAGTTGGAGCGTCTTCTGTGTAGAGGCATGCGTGAATGGGCTTGCCTTCGTTGAAGGTTGTGCGTCAGGGCTGGTAACTCAGCACATAAAAATCCACTACCAAACATTAGTGGATCGGAGTTCCGCTTTGGCGACCCCCTAAACAGGATAAGCCGAAAGACACAACAACAACAACTTTCAGCATTGTAGAGAGCTTCGGAGGTAGACCTTGTGTTAGTAACAATAAGATTAGGCTACTCACGTGAAAAATTGATTAACTTGAATAAGCAATGCATATTGCTGCTGTATTAGTTCAGTTGGTTGATTTTTTTTTATAAAGAAGCTCTCAGGCAGTCACTGGCTATCTGCTCATCACAGTGGTATTTCACGCAAGCAGTAATGCCCAACAGGATGTGTTGTGTAAACAACGCCCACCCAGGGGTGCACCCCTGGAAGGACATTATAAAATAACACACCCCCTGGGGGGTATTATTGTGCTTAAAGAATGGGCTGTCTGTTGAACTGTTTTGTATTTTAATTTTTTTTAATTACTATAAATATATTTAAAATAAAATGATTTAAAGTAGTTACAATGCCTACTGTTTCAAATTTGATGTAGTATATGCTGGCAAATCATTGGGGGTTGAAGTCACTAAATAATGAGTTACATTTGAGTTTCAGACTTCATCATAGCTCTCAACTAATCGGGGACAAATCTCTGGGATAAATTCAGAACTAATCAGGGACAGTTTTAAAATATTAATACTGTTAATTTAAGACATTGACAGAATAAGACAGTATGAATTAATATACTTTTTCTGAAGTAAAAAAGGTCTATAACTCTATTTATTGTCATTGTTAAATGCAATTCACCACCTGTTCTCCAGTAGACCCCAGTTTTAGAAGGGATTAAGGGAAGCAGAGTAAAAATTTAAGTCAAAATCAGGGGTGTCCCTGAAAAATCAGGGACAGAGGAGAGGTATAGACTTTTTATGTCCTTCAGAAAATGCATGTTAACATAATGTTGTTATATCAAGCTTCTAATTATTGTAACAGAGATATTTAACATATGTCCCTATTTTTTGAGCCTTTGTGCCCCCCCCCCATTATTTTAGGCTTTATCCAGATTTCTTGAGCTAAGAGGTAGAGACGTATGCATAGCTCTTATTTGAAAGAGTTGCATCCAGTGCTCAATCCCACTCTCTCTGTCAGCCACACTTTGTATTTCATGCCTGCAAGCACTTATACACTCACATCCAGGCATAAACATAAGCACACACACACTTTTGTGTGTTTTTATTATCAATTTGTTTTAATTTTACATGCTAACAGCAAAAGCGCTGCTTAGTGAGAGTAAAATAATGGTTCGATTGCTGTCACTCTTACCTTCATGCACCCATACACACGCACTTTCCTTTTTTTTTTTAATTGTATACTCACTAATCAGCAAAAGCACTGTTTAGTGAGTGTAAAATATTGGTGGCCGTTATTTCTGTTCCAGTCTGAGTTCCACTGCAGCTTAATATGCTGCCGTGAAGCAGTGGACTCATTTTTCAGCAGGCATTGGCAGTACATTAACACCCTTCTGGACAATGTTTGTTCTGCGATCGGAGTGGCGTGTCTCTAAACTTCATTAGCAGAAGTGCTGGCAGTCATGTACAAGTTAATTGCATACCTTTCATCCACTCTTAGGCAAAGTCTTTTTTTTTTTTTTTTTTTTTTGAGTGGTGATGTCACCTTTTATATCCACCTATTTGATATCTTTGGGTTGGAGTTGCAAAGAGAAAGGCAATGTAGCAAAGTTATTTTTCTTTTGGAGTGGGGGATGAGGTGTGCAGTGATCATGTGGCCATACAAAAGTTTAACTGCCATTTGAGCAAATCTTTGTGTTTATAAAAAGATGCAGGTCTTTTAATATTCTTCAACACCTTAGAAAATATTTTTTAGTGTGACTACATAGAAAAGTAATTTTGCCACACTTTTGGTGGTATTGTAATCTTAGTAATTCAGCTATGTAAGTTTATAGTTTTTTTGTCAGTATATGGAAGTTTTATACATGTACCCACTGGATTCAACAATGCCCTTTCAAAAGTCATTATCCTCAGTGAGGTACTTAGTTTTCTGTTTCTCCTGTATTTTAATTTGTAATTGTTGCTATTGCTTCAGTTCAAATGCCCACCTTGACTATTAACAGGAAATATTTTGACTTTTGAAGTATAAAACTGTATATATCGATTTCTGTGTATAAATATTACAAAAGTGTTATAGTTGGCTATGTATGTTTGCATTTCCTGTTACTGTGCCTCCAGTGGGAACTGCATGCAGGTGAGCCATTCTGGTGCAGGTTACTCTGAAGGTCTATGTTTCCTTCTTTAAACTCCAAGCTCTTATAAAACCAGTAGAATTTGTTCCAAGTGGAAATTGCATTTAGTAAGTAGTTTTTGGTTTGTTTTTTTGTTTTTGAATCGCATCTTTCTGTTGATTTTTGACTACCCTTTAACAAAATGTGTTTGTTCTAAGCCAGTTTTCATGAGTCCAGGTTCAGATTCACAAAGAGAACATCTTGAGCAAACAGAGCTATTTTTGAAGCTTGGCTTTAGTTAAAGTCAAGCATATTTTCTAAAATGCAAGTTTTGTTTAAGGTTGGGGTAAAGTATGTTTAACAATGTTAGATTGCTTCATCGTGTAATCTTCATGATTTCAGTAAAAGAAGGCTGCAGGTAACTTTTAAGGTTACTATTACGACTGAAAGACTGAGTTTAAATGTTATTGGGCATAGTTCTCCAAAGAGGGAAATCAGAATAGCCCTCGGATCGAAATTGTTTACCAGGATGGGCCACACTGCATTTCATATTTCATCCTATACTATGCAGATATCGTTCAAGTGGTCATAAAGTAGATCATAATTACAGAAATTCTGTACATCAGGACATGCAGATATGCACACATTTGTGTGTGCATCAGCATATGTGAAAGAGTATCCTTTAACTGTGTGATAAAGTGAGATTACATTTCTTGTAAATTGATATGTTGCTGATATCAGTTATATTTCAATAAAAAGTAAAATAATGAACATGTCATTGTGTCATTTAAATATTTTAAGAAAATACTCACTTTTTTCCATTCCTAGAAATCTGACATCTCAACTGTACAGATTTTCACCTCCTATATTTGGTCTGTTGCTCATAAAAAATTAATGATTGAAGTCATTAAGTAAAGAAATACATTTGCATTTCAGACTTCGTATCCTTCAGAAAATGTGTACTAACACAAATCCTTTTAGCATGCACACTAACACAATCCAACTTTTTAGCAATTTTTGTTTGTGAAAGTGGTCTTTAAAATGCATCCCTATTTCTGTGCCTTTATCATTGCCCCTTTCCCATTTTTTTAGGCTTTGTCCAGACTTCTTGGTTTTCATTTCTCCAAGTCTTTTTGGGTTTCTAAAACCATGACGGAGTGGACCTCATTCCAAAGTCGAAGTATGATTAACATCTATGAAACTAGTATTGTTTCAGTCTTTGGTGTTAGCCAAACGTGCTCTTTACAGCACCTGCGGTGTGCCCAGAATTGACTTCTGCAGTTCATATGGAGTTGCTTCTATCAGCAGCATACCTAAAGAAAACTGCAAATTCTTTTTTATGAGACCTATTACTCCTACTTCCATTGAAACTCTTTGTATCCTTTCACATTGCCCTCATTTCTGCCTGCAGATCAAGGTATTTTATGATTGTCTCTCTCTCCCTCTTTGTACATAAGGCACTGTAATCACTGGGTGTAGCAATTTAAATGACCATTACTACTATTGTCTTTTCATGGACTACTGTATCTGGTTTTGTCATATCTATTTTGAACTGTTGGTAGTAGGTGATCCCGTGTGATATAAACTTCATTATTCTCTATAATGCTTTGTTGGCTCATGTTTCCAATGCTTCCCAGCTTCTTCAATATTATAATGTTTGCACAATCCCCAGTGCAAAAGTCTTGTCACATTGTTATGCCTTTCAGTATACATGCCCTCAGTTCTGTTTTACCGAACCTGCATTTGTCTGTTTCTCCCACATGTTCACTGGACTTTGTAAACCATCATGTATGTAGTCTACTGTCCTGGGCTGCTAATATTAACCTTTTATCTTTTGGTTTAAATTCACCTTTCCTAAACCATTCCTGCATCTGATCCTGATCAACATGAGGTTGTTCCAGAAGTTTTCTGTATTTGCAACTATATTTATGCTTGTTCCACATTTCTTGCCTTCTCATCCAATCCTTTTTCTTGTATTTTTTTTTTTTGGCACATTCAGTTGCTGTTGTCTACTTCTGGTGTGATATGCATTCCTGCTTGACACTGATGTGCTTCTGCTAAACTAAGCAGGAAAGTCAACTTAGATTTGTTCTCCTCATGTTTCAAAACTTTCAGTGTGTTTGGATCTGATGAGGTCAGTAGATATGTATGTAGTCCTATGATTGCAGATCTGTACATGTAATCACTTTCAAAGAGGCCCATACGTCCTTCAGAATAATGAATATATAATCTTGGTATACACTGCTTTTTATATATCATTTGATAAGCATGAAACATTTTTTTTGTTTTCCTGTACATTTGATCCAGTACCTTTAGGGGCCAGTCAATCACCCCAAAACTATTAAGTTAGAACAGGTAGAGCAACTTGCTTTTTGTAGCTTGGATGTTGTTCCTAGATTGCAGGGCTGTTTTCAGCATTAATTTTAGTCTTCTAAAATATTCTTTACTGAGTTTTATTCACATTGTTCTTGTTTTATTGCTGATCCTTCAATTCCCAAATATTTATACACTCCCTCCCGCTCTAGTTCCTTTACATCACATTTCTGTCCCAGACTGATAGTTTCTTGGTGCTGCAGCTTTCCTGCTTTAAATGTGGCTTTTGCACATTTCTCAAGACCAAATAACATTCTTATATCATCCGAGAAAGTTTTGACCACTTCCAGTTGTGCTTTCAGCTCCTTATCTGATAAACTGTACAGTTTTAAGTCATCCATAAAAAGAAGATGAGTCTTTACATATTGTTGCTGTCTAGGAGCTAGATTGTAACCATGACCTAATTTGTTAAGTAGACAGCTTAATGGTTTAAGGGCAAGACAAAAGAGCAGCAGTGAGAGAGTCGCTCTGGAATATCCCCCCTTTGAAATTTTTTCCGAGATAATAATTTGTCCTTTGTTATGGCTTGGCTGCAAGGTAGTTTGCTACTGTTTCATGGCCACTGTAATATAGTTAATCAAATGGGGTGTATCTTGTACATCTGTAAGCACTCCATTCAAGAATGAGGATGCTCTCAAATGCTTTTTTTGTAATCTAACCTTGCCATACCTAGATTCTTCCCCTTTTTACTGTTCTCCATTAGGACTTTATTTAACAATAAATGATCCTTTGTTCCATATGACTTTCTTTTGTTATTCTTTTGTTCTGTTGCCATGATTGAGTGTTGTTCTAAATGACTGTAAACTCTGTTAGCGTCTGTTCCAGTATATAGCTTATGAACTGTCAAAAGGCAAGTTATTGGTCTATAGTTTTTAGGATAGCTTGCAGGTTCATTCATGAGGAGAAGTGTAATTTTTCTTGATGTTAAACAGGTTGGTGCCTGTTTGGTGCGCACATATAAATAGTTCTTACTCGGGGTTAAAACTGTGCAACTATAATAATACTTTTAGCCAGAAGTTAGGTACTGCATCTGGGTCTAGAGTTTTCCATTTAGGAGTTTTTCTTAATTTTTTTTTCACTTTCTCTGTTACTTCATTCCATTTCATATCCTGTACATTTGAAGTTCTTACTGTTTCTTTTACTTCTATCCATTCAGTATCTTTGCTTTATTCCACAGGGTCCTCCTACATATTTCTGTAAAATGTGTCAATTTCTTCTTTTTTGGTGGTATTTCTGTTTCTTTTTTCTTTATTTTCCCTATTCTGTGCAAAGGTTTTTTTTGATCATCAATGAATTGCAGTGGTGGTGTTGCAGTAGCATTGTCGCCTCACAGTAAGACGCTGTCCAGTTTGATTCTCAGAGCGTCTTCTGCGTGGAGACATGCGTGAATGGGCGTTCCTTCGTTGAAGGTTGTGCGTCAGGGCTGGTAACTCGGCTTGTAAAAATCAACTACCAATCTTTAGCAGACCGGAGTTCTGCTGTGGCGACCCCTAACTGGGAAAAGCCGAAAGACACAACAATGAATTGCTTATTTTGTGCTTTTTCTTTGTATTTATCTGTATATCTTAGTTTTTTTCCTGCTTGTGCCGATGTGGTGTATGATAGATCCTGGTCTGTTCTAATACTGCACATTGCTTTTATCACATCTTTCAAAGTATTTTGTTCTGTTCCCTTTTCTGTACTCTTCTAATAGTGATACTTCTTGTCTTAACTGCTTTATAGTTTTCTCTATTCAATACCTTCATGATTGCATTTGATTTATTCCCTTCCTTTCCTTTATTGCCCTATATTTTTGTTGTAAGACGTTGTCATTAATTTTGTTGTACAGTAATATATCTGTTATATCACCTATTTCTGTTAATTGTCTTGATTAGTGTGTGCATTTGTTGCATCAGACTTCTAACATCTTGGGTCTTATTGATTCTCTCTAATCTGATTCTTTCATCGATATGTTTATCCATCTCTATTAAATCAAGCAACTCTTCCCTTAGATCTCTTTCTTCTAAACTGAAGACACATTCTTTCAGTTTCCTGCAGGCATCCTATAGAATGTTCCAGAACATCTTTCTGTGACATATTCTCTTCATCTGCATCCTGCAGCATCTGTTGCTTTTTCATATGGAACTCGCTGACCTTTCACTCACAACACTGACTGCGTCGGAGTCACCACCATTTCCTGTTCCCTTCCCTTGCTGTGCAACTCCAGCTGAACTTTTTTTACTGGGTTCCTACTGAAGGCTCCAAAGTATTTTCATGTGGCAACTGATCAGATGCTTCCCGTTCAAACTATTTTTCCTTAATTTGGGGACTCCCTGTTCCATCATGCAGTGACTTTACCAGAGTTGAATTTTCTACACAATCCTTCACTTCACAGGTAATGTATAACTTCACTTTCTATTTCTTTAACTTCTCCATTACTTATCCTCTTTTTTGCCTCTACATTTGTTTTCTTATTTTTTGTATTGTAAAATTTTCCATATCCAGCTGCCTTTGCCTCAGATATCTCCCACTCCACCTATTTCTCTTTACTTTGGGCAGTCATTGTTACATCATACTGTGTTGGAATATCTACACTAAATCCTTCACTTCACAGGTATTCCATAACTTCAGCTTCTATTTTTTTAACTTCTACTTTACTCAACTTCTGTTCTGAGTTCTGCCTTTGTGATTTTATTTTTTGTATTGTGAAATTTTCCATATCTGGCCACCTTCGCCTGCATTTCTCTTAAAATATCTTTGGAGCTACTTTTTTGTATTGATTAGTTTGGCTTTCTCCTTTGTGTAAATATTACACTATATCCGATCTCTTTCTCATGTCTGTATTTCTTTTTATTCTTTTCAAAAATGTCTAGGATTTGATCTTTATATTTCTGCACTTTCTTAGTCTTTTTTTTTCAAATGCCCCAAGGTTTCGTGGTCTATATAATGTTTTTCATGAATCTGTTGTATTATTGAACCAAAGTTGCTTTTGACAGTTTTTCTTCTGCAAGTATTCTTCTTTCATGTAATTTATCTCTTAACTCATTCACTCCAATGGAGCTCAGGAAGTTTGCACTGTAACTTCCAATGGGTGGACCCTAAGCCGTTTGATGGAATCAAATTGTCCTCACATTTCAAACAAATTTTCATATCTCTGGAACCACAGGGGTTAAGAAACCAGTATAAATGGCAAACTCTTCAGCACAGACTGTTTTTTGTAGTGGTAGTATTCTTTAGGTTTTAGCTCTTAAACCAAATTTTATAAGTCACAATAAACATAGTAACTATTACATTTGTAATATTTTGTGAACAACTTATCTCTGCAACCACTGAAGTTACACACTTATTGTCAGCAGCATTTTATTCATTTAGATGAGAGCTTTCATATGAGGCTAAGGAGTTCTGTTGCTTGGTTGTTGAGACATTTAGAAAACTGTGAAAATTATATCTATGTAAATTAATGTCATAAAAACACTTAATATCTACTATCCTACACTAGACAGAGGTCAAATATTAAAGCAGTTGAGTTTGCCATTGTGTAAGCTTTAAGAGGAAATATTTTAAAACCTTCTACATAGCATGATTTTGGAATTATTGATGTAAATATGAGCAAGCAATATTTGACACCCAGAGGCATCAGTAGGAGTTAACTGCAGATGAACTTGGAGACATCACTCGGATGTAATATATTATTTATTTATTTATTTATTTGCATTTGTTGACCGGGAATGTCCGACTGGACGCAGGTCCATTTTCAGCAGAGGCCTTGGGAGAAAAGCTCCACAAATTAAAATATTACAGACATAGTTACAGATGAAGAATCCTAGCAATTAAAATATTACATAGTTACAGATGAAGAGCATAGTACATTCAGTAGATAACTAGCATCTGTTCCATCCACAAAGTCATAGCAGATATTAATTGTTACAATAAGACGTTACTGCCGTATAATAAGTAGATAGGCATGGAAGCGTCAGAGCTTGCTGTATTCAAAGGTAGTTTGTGGGGTGGAAGAGAGGTAGAGGGTAGATGGAGTGGGAGAAGTTAGAGGGCAGAGTTACAAGGGCATAGCCAGCATGTTTTTAGGTGTGCTTTAAGTAAAGCGTTGAAGTGGGTGCATGATGGTACAGAGGTTATTGTGTGTTGGGGGGTGTTCCATAATTTGGCTATAGCACTGGGGAATAGTGCTTCTCCAGCAGTGTTACTGGCTTTAGTAACCTGTAATTGATTTTTGTTGCTGGAATGTAGTGGTCTGGTGGTGAGATAGGGTTGGAGTAGATTCTGGAGGGATGGGACCTTTAGAGGATGGTTTACTAGTTTTTGGGTGAGTGTGAGTTGATACCATTGAAGGAGGTGAGGGAGTTCTAGCCAGACTAGTTCAGTAAGTGAGAAGCGAGAGTGGTGACTGTGGTAAGATGCCCCGGTGGCGAATTTGGCGATTTTGTTGTAGCATGTCTTGAGTTTATTTAGATCGCATTGCCTTAGGTTGGTATATATTGGAGACGCATAAAGAAGGGTGGAGATAAGGTGCAAATTTGCAACTGAAATCCTAACTGCTTTGTTGAGGAGTTGCTTATTTCTGTATAAGGTTCCTAGTTTTTTGTGGACTTTTTTTTATGGTCATGGATATGTGAATGTCAAATCTGAGATTGTTGTCTATTTCAACTCGCAATTTGGTGTGATCTGTTGGGTTAATAGTGGTGTCTTTTGCTGTGATAAAGTGAGAGTTGTTTTGAGTATTTTTGGTGGGTTCGAAGATGAGTTTAGTTTTGTTTGGGTTGAGTATTAACTGGGCATCGGATAGCCAAGTTTCAATAGAGGAAAAGGCATCCTGTGTGACCTTTTGCAGTTCGGGTAGCGAATGGGCTGAGCAGATGATATTTGACTCATCTGCATATTGTATGAGTGTGCCATATTTGGTGGCAGAGGCTAGTTTATTGGTGAAAATAGAGAAGAGTAGGGGTCCAAAGATGGATCCTTGGGGAACACCAGTAGAGACAGGTAGTTGGGGAGATATGTCATTTTGCCATACAATGGATTGCTGGCAGTCAGACAGGTAATTCTGAAACCAGTTGGTGACTGATTGAGAGGAGGATAGGTTATTGAGTACAGAGATGAGTTGTTTGTGTGGGACCATGTCAAATGCTTTAGATAGGTCTAGGAAAGTAGCAGAGGAGAGATGGCCATTGTTTTTATGGTGAAGGATAGTGTTAGTAAAAGAGAGTAAGGCAGTGGTGGTGCTATGGTTTGGTCGGAAACCATGTTAAGTATTAGAAAGGAGGTTGTTAGTATGGAGGTAGTCTGAGATTTGAGAGTGAATGCATCTCTCTAGTATTTTGGAGAGTGGAGATAGAATTGCTATGGGGTGGTAGTTGGTTAGTTCTGTGGAGGGGACCACCTTTGTGGAGGGGAATAATGTGTGATATTTTCCATAGTGTAGGGACATAGCATTCTGACAGAGATCAATTAATCAAGATTGATACTGGGTAGGCTAGGGTGTCAGCTGCAATTTGTTGGAATTCACTTGGGAGGTTGTCTACTGCTAATTGTGTGGGTTTAAGTTTAGTTAAGAGTTTTCTTATGTTGGAGGTAGGAATGGGAGAAAATGAGAAGAGTGTGGGGAAATTATTGGGTGAAGATGTGGGGTGTTGGGGAAGGGGGGTTGTGTTGTCTAGCTAGTGGTAGTACGGTTTGTGTGAAGTGTGTGTTGAATGAAGTAGCAATACGTTCTGAGGAGTGAGGAATGTTGGGTGGAGGGGTATTGATTTTACCTGACTGGAGGATGGAGTTTATGGAGGTCTAGAATTGTTTGGGGTTGTGTTGGGAGGAGTTGAGGGCAGACTGGTAGTATTGGATTTTTGTCCTGCTTTATTAGCTTTTTTACTCTATTGCATAGTTCTAGGAATTTCTGTCTAGCTGAGGGGATTTTGGTTTTGCGCCAGTATTCCCAGGCTTTATCTCTGTTTTTCATTTCTGACCTAGTGGTTTTCTGTAGCCATGGGGAGGGCTGGGCTTTGGTTCTGGTAAGTCTTATGGGGGCATGGTTATTTAGGATGCTTAGGAAGGTGATATTGAAAAATTGAACTGCATCATCTAGGCTGAGGTAATTTAGAGGGTGCCAGTTACATTCTTTGAGGGATGAGATGAATGTGATTGGTTTAAAATTTACGTATTTGACAGTAGATGACAGATTTAACTTGGTATATGTGTTTTTTTGAGTAGGAGTGTTGGAGAATGATCACTGTGGCTATCTGATAGGCAGCCTGCTATATAGGACTAGGGAATCTTGCTGACTAGTATCCAGTCCAGGGTAGTGTGCTTGTTGGAGTTTTTATTTATTCTGGTTGGTGACTGGACTAGTTGGGTGAAGCTATGAAGGTTTAGATGATGGGTTGGATGGTTGCCGCAACAGGATTTCCAATCAATATTGAAGTCACCTAAAATTATGGCCTCTTGGGGGAGATGGTGGGTAGTCCAGCTGAGGAGGTTTTCTAGTGGAGAGATATTTTGGCCAGATGGGAAGTAGCATCCTATTATGTTGATGGTTTTATTTTGGTTTATTTTCAGGTTGGTATGTATTATTTCTTCACTGGTAATTTTGGGCGCTGATGACTTTAGGATCTTGATGTTTAGACTCTGTTTAAATATTATAGCTATATCACCTCCTTTCTTATTTAGTTGATCTAGTCTAAGTATGTTGTAACCATTAGGGAGGATTTGCTCACTGGTAATGTGAGGTTTTAGCCAGGTTTCTGTAAGGATGATTATATCTGGGGAGTACAAGTCTATGGTGGCATGAAGTTTGTGGACTTTGTTGGTTATACATCTTATATTTAGGCTTAGCAGGAGGAGGTTATTTGGTTTTCTACTGGCTGGGATTTGGGAGAAGTTGTGGTTAATCTGATTATTAGAAGTGGGGTTGGAGATGGAGGGGCCAGAGTTGCGGTGGATGTCTCCAGTGAGGGCAAGTTTTGATATGCATGAGGCTATTAGGTTTATCAGATTGTGAAAAAGTTTACATTTAGGGAAACTTTGATTGGGTGCAGTTAGTAATAGATGTGGTGGGAGGGTTATTTTTTTAACTTGTAGGGATGCATTTAGTTTGAGTATTTTAGTTGATAGAACAGGTGGGGGATGCATAGGGATGGTTCTTGAGATGGTGGAAGAGGAGCAGAGTGAGGGTGAGTCATGAATGATGGTGTGAATAGTTGTACAGTGGAAGTGGTTGAGTGGGGGTATAATGGAGTTTTGGTAAGATGTAAGATATGCAAGGAGAGGGTATGCAAAGAGTATAAGTATGGTATGCTTATTCATGTTAGCAGAAGAGGAGGGGTAGTAGTGGGAAGATGGTGGAGTTATAATTGGGAGTAGTGTTGTGGTTGGTGGTAAAAATGATGGGAGGGGGCTGTTCTAATAAAGGTATGACCACCAGGGGTGGGTGGGAATTGGGGGCAGGGTGGGGAGCAAAGCAGGCAGAGACCTGTTAGCTGCTCTGAGGAGGGGTTGTGGGCTGGAAAACAATCAGGTAACGGAGAATACAGGCCCTTATATAAATTCTGTCCTATGCATTCCTAGTGGGGGAGGAGGGTAGGGACTAATTGCAGGAGGAGTCCTGTGGGAGTGATTGACATGTCTCTCAGATTCTGGAGGATGGGCAATTCAAACAAAAACAATCAATCAATTGACTCAAACTGTAGGTAAGTGATATGGAGAGAGAACCAAGAGACTAGATTAACTGCAGTTAAGTAAACTACAGTACAGTTGAAGGGGGAACTAAACTAGCACAAGTTAATTATTTCTGGTGTTACTAATTCTGGGGTAGTGTAGCTTAGTTTGGAAGTGGATAGCTATTGCCATACAAAAATAGTCTAATATTGACTGGTCACAGATGAAACTGGGAAAAAAGGCACAGTTGGATGTAAAAGCCATAGATAAAAATTTAAGATTTTGCCTTGTAACTCGGAGAGAGTTACAGAATCCAGCAGTGTGTCATCAACTAGCGTCTGAAATGGGGTCTTACAGGATTGGAGTTAGGAAAACTGGGCTAGCCAGACTGGCCTCTGCTTTAAACACCAAAATACCTCAGTATATAAAGGCATTAACATTGTCTTTATGTTGAAAGTTATGACATACATTGCGTTTAATTTGAAGAAAAGCCGTGCTTGCAAAGAAGCCATTTTAGTATATTCACTGGAATTGCACTTCAGCAGTAGTACTTATTCAAGTTTGGAGGGTGGGGGGTGCACCTGCTGCCGAAGATGTTTAAACAGCTGTAATCGAGAAAAACAAAAAGTAATTAGGAGACAACAGGTTTACAAGTCTTTTTAATGTCTTCTCTCAGGAAGTTCTGGGCTTCTTTGCCTAGTAATAATAATGCATTATTTCTTTCTTATCCTTTGTAGTCTGTCACCTTTATGGCTCTTTTTTGGCCTGTCATTTTTTGTGGGCTACTGCTATTTTCTACAACGGGAGGGGGGCATCCCCCTCATCCCCCCCTCCCGTTATCTTAGGTTTTGTCTAGATGTCTTGCATTGAGAGGTTGAACGTTATGCTAGAAGTGATCCTATGCAAGGGGTGATGGGGCACTTGAGTACATATTCATCATAGCTGCCAGTAAACAAGTGTGTTCATTGTAAAACTGCCCTACTTCTCTAAGGAGATGTTGTTATAGCCAGAGCTGTACAAGAGTGCCTTATGGCAATAGGCTGTTGTCATCAGTTGTCCCACTCTCATTAGTGGAACACACATAAATGGACAGGGATTGCTAGTAGTTTGACAAAGCTGAATCTGAGAACATGTAATCAAACCCATCCCAAGGGGGAAGAAATTGCCAAATACAAAATACAACAAACCTTAAACATTAACAGATGATGAACTGTTACCCCACCTTCCAAAACGCATACTTCTGTAATTTTCTAGCTTTGAGCTTATTATTGCCATAGAAATGAGGACATAGTGACATTTAGTAAATTCTCTTCAACATGACCTCATCAAAATAATTGTGAGCATGAAATGTTGGCTGGAAGTAGAGCATCTTTAAAGACTTTGTCTTTGGAAAAGTCATTTCAGTGATTTCTGCCCCAGATGATTATAGAGGGCTAGACTTAAGCATAAGTATATTAACTAAACAGTTGTGTTTACAATGCTATTTCATTACCTATTTCCTCATTTTAAGATGTTACTTTTCAGTTTTATTTTAAACTTCATTACTGGATTTACATTTCAGCAGTTGTTTTTCCTACTTATGTAAATAGAAGTGTATCGCCATCTGGTATTTTGGAAGCTATGTACCAGTGCTTCTGTCAGAAACTGAAGCCCAAGATCAGCTGTTGGGTGATTGATTCTGGGACATAGAGGTCTTTCTCAGGTAATGCAGTGTTCTATATGATTCTGGGACATAGTGGTCTTTCTCAGGTAATGCAGTGTTCTCTCTCTCTCTCTCTCTCTATATATATATATATATATATATATGTATGGGTCAACTTCTATTCTTAGAAAACAAATTTCTTTGAAGAATAGAAAGCAGATACCCACTTTTAAGAAAGTACAGTTTCACAAAAGTCATGTAACTGAACCACAGTACAGTGGTGATAAGGAAATGTATCCTTTCCCCACAGTAGTGATCTGGGAGTTAGTATATTTAAGTAGCGGAGGTGTGTGTGTGTGTGTGGGGGGGGGGGGGGTTGCAGCACCCCCTTGCAAAAATGTATTTTACTTTGCTGGACACACCTCTGGTACTTATATATTGTATACTAACTCCAAGATCACACTACACTGGGAAAAAAGGTATATTTTCTAATCCCCACTGTCTTATGATTCGGTTACATGACTTTTGCGAAAGCGCACTTTGGGTTAAGTGGACTTTTCGTGAAAGTGGGTGTCTGCTTTCTATTCCTTGAATAAATATGTTTTTGAAGAATAGAAGTAGACATGTGTGTGTGTATGTATATATATATATATATATATATATATATATATATATATAATTCACCTTAGAACACCGAAAACCCATAACATTGAAATTCAAAACATTGACTAAAATCTTGAAAATTCAAAACACAGAAAACTTAAAACATTGAATCACATAACATTGAAAAAACAGCAAAGCAACATGTACTATATTCCAGCACAACTACATACAGAAACAAAAAACAAACCATATTACACTTATTCAATTATGAGCAGGGGGCAAGCTCTCCTGCACCACCCATATGGGAGGCTACACCCCCCAGACCCACTGCTACTTAAATATATCAACCTGAGATTGCACTACACTACTCTAAGATGTGTTATGTTGTAGTATAGCAAGTAAGAAGGTAACATGACTGAGGTTAACAATGAAACTCCGGTAAGTATTGGAGAGATGTATAGTAATGTTTTAATGGTAAAATAGTGTTTTGAAGTGTGAAATGGTTTGTTTGCCATTTTGTTCTGTGTAGTGCGATCTTGGAGTTGATATTTTAAGTGGTAGGGGTTGTGGGGGAGTGGCCCCCTGCTTATATTTGGAGAAGTGTAATATGGTTTGTTTATTAGTTTCTGTATGTAGTTGTGCTGGCATATATTAAATGTTGGTTTCCTATGTTTTTTCAATGTTCTGGGATTCAATGTTTTGAATTTTCAAGATTTTGGTCTCAATGTTTTTTTACTGTTATGGGCTTTCAATGTTCTAAAGTGAATACACACACACACACACACACACACACACATATATATATATATATATATATATATATATATATATATATTGCTTTGTTTTAAAAAGTAGTGTGTGTGTGTATATATATATATATATATATATATATATATATATATATATATATATATATATATACACACACACACACACACACACACACAAACACACACTGTGTGTATATACAGGAACAATGTTTTCTACATTTTTTTTACTATATATTTTAAAAAGTGACATAGGTGTGTGTGTGTATATATATTTGCAAGCACACAGTAAAACAAATCCTAGTAACAGTTCCTTTATTATCATTCAATCCAACATTGCATGCATTTTGCAATTCCCACCTTCTGTTCAATTTTATTCCTCTTCCTCAACATTGTTCTGCATGTATTGTTCCCACCAATTTCCTTTTATTTGTGTAAGTTACTCCTTCCCTTTTCTAAAGATATCACCTGCATTTCTTTTATCACTCTTACAGTTGGTTTAGATTTTTATTTTCATTTTCTAGTAACTGCTTTTTTGGCATCCAGTAGCATTAAAATTGGTAAGACTTTACTATGTCTGGGCAGTTCTAATCCTGTATCACAGCTCAAAAGAATCATTTCTTAGTTACAGCCATTTGCTCCCTCAGCATTTTTGACAAACTACTCTGTAGATAGTTTTTAGAATTTGCCAACTTCTGCATTACTGAAAAACATTTACACAATTACTACTCTTTCCAAGCATGCATTACAATCCTGCATTCATAGGTGTGTACTAGGCTAATAGCCTTGGAGCCTTTACAAGCCTAGCCCATAGGATTACCCTGGTATCATGCTACCTGACATTAGTTCCCAGTGCGTCTGTCGAGTAGAGCCACTGGAGTGATCCCCAGGGTGAATTTTCTATTTCTCATCCACTCATCAAGACTTCTCTCAATGAGGGCCAGTGAGGTGCTCTGTTTGACATGTATGGGAAGTCTATTCCATAGCATGGGCAGTCTCTGGGTTATGAACCTGTCCCTCCAGCATGTTCTGTTGATTGTGGTAATGAGGTTGAGGTCTCTGGAGCATATGGTGTGGAGGGATTGGGATTTCTTTAGATGTAGCATTTCTAACAGAGCTGGGTCAGACATGGCTTTGTAAGTCAAGCAGAGATCACCTGTTAGTAGGCGTTATGAAACAGAGAATAGTTGGAGTTTTTTGAGTCTGTCCATATAGGACAACCTTTTAAGGCCTAGGATCATATTTGTGAGGTACCTTTGCGGCCTCTCCAGTTGTTGCAGGTGTCTCGTGAGGTACATGCCAAATGGGGCATTGTACTCAATGATTGGCCTAATGAGGGAAGAGTAGAGGGAGACAATGACCTCTTTCTTCCTGGATGCAAAACCCTTAGCAATGAGATGTGGCACATAGGACTTTCTGACCACAGTGGCAATCAAAAGAGAGGTGGCTGTCAACCTGTGTTCCCAGATCTCTTCTAAAGCCTTCTGGATTCAGTGGACTACCATTGATGTAGTAATTCATGTGAACTGAGTTTTTCCCAAAGGGGATAACGACACATTTTTTTGGCATTGAGCTTAAGGCCATGGTTCTGACACCAGTCGTTGGTCTAAGTGAGGCCTTTCTGCAGGATGTCAACATCACTTGGGGAGTTAATACTAGCTCCCAATTTGTAATTGTTCATAGGCTGGTACTAGGCTATTGGCCCTAGAGCCTATACAAGCCTAGCCATAACAATTCCCTAGCTATTTCTTTCCACACTATTTACTTCATGGACCCCTGTCTAGCAAAGCAACTGACGTGATCCCTGGGGTGAATTTCCTTTCTCCCATCCAATCATCAAGGTTCTTTTTAAAGACAGCCAAAGAGGTGCTCTGCTTCACATGTATGGGTAGTCTATTCCAGAGTCTGGGGAGTCTCTGGATCAGGAACCTATCCCTCTAGCATGTTTTGTTTATTGTGATGACAAGGTTTAGATCCCTGGAGTGTGTGGCTCTGTGGGATTGGGATTTCTTTAAGTGTAGCATGTCCAACAGCTCTGGGTTTGACATGGCCTTGTATGTTAAGCAGAGATCACCTCTGAGTAGACTATATGCGACAGAGTATAGCTGGAGTTTTTTAAGGCAGTCATAGGGCATCTGCTTTAGACCTGTGATTCTTTTAGTGAGGTATTTCTGTGGTCTTTCCAGTTGTTGCAGGTGTCTTGAGAGGTACATACCAAATGGGACATGGTATTCTATAATGGGTCTAATGAGAGATGAGTACAGTGGGACAATGACCTCCTTTTTTCTGGATGAAAAGCCTTTAGTGATGAGGTGTGCCACATAGAAGGATTTCCTGACTGTTGTGGGGATGTGGTTATCGAAGGTGAGGCCACTGTCCACCTGTGTCTGTAAGTCTGTTATCACACTTTGTGTTTAGTGTACTGCCACCTATGTGGTAATTCACGGGTACATGTTTTTTCCCAAATGGGATAACTATACATTTCTTGGCATTGAGCTTGAGTCCATGGCTCTGGCACCAAGCATCTGTTTCTGTAAGACCCTTTTGTAGAGTATCCACATAATTTGGAGATTCAATAATGACTCCCAGTTTACAGCCATCTGCGAACTTTGTTAGCCAGAGTCCCTTAGTATTGGCCTGTACTTCAGAGAAGTAGATGCCAAACAAGAGTGGTCCCAGGACTGAACCCTAAGGTACTCCACTTGTCTGCAGCTGGATTTGGAGTCAACTACGTTGACAGTGTGGGTTCTGTCAGTAAGCCAGTTGGCAACCCATCGAGTGATGTAGGGATTAATGCCCAGCTTAGTAAGTTTATCTATGATTCCAGAGTGGGGGATGGTGTCAAAGGCCTTGGCAAGGTCCAGATAGGCTGTGTGGACTACCTTACCCCCATCCATGGCTCTGGAGACTGATTCGAGGAAGTCAGTCAGGTTCAGGAGACAAGATCGTCCCTTCACGAACCCAAACTGGGTGGGGTCCAGTGTTTGAAGGTTGCCAATGTCTTTGTTTATAAGTTCCATAATAATACGTTCCATGGCCTTGCAGATCAGGCTCGTCAGACTGATGGGGCAGTAGTTCCCGGGATCCAAGGTCACCCCCCTTGTAGAGTGGGATAACTGAAGCTGTGTGCCACTCAGTGGGCACGAAGCCTGAGGTGAGGCTATGATTAAACATGACACTTAGGTGAGGTGCCAGTTCATTTTGTAGTTCATGTAGTACACATCCCAGGATGTCATCTGGTCCCATGGATGCTGTATTCTTAGCTTTGGAGAGTGCAGTTTTTTTACCTGTGTGGCTGTTATTACCGGAATTTGGCAATCTTCTGGTATTGAGATGGGCCATTTAGGGGGTGAGAGAGGGGTGAAGTTGGCACTTAATTGATCTGCCCGGATATTGGCAATATCCTTGGGAACAGTATATTTAATGCCATTCTGTTGTAGCTCAGGGCATTGCCATTTAGATTCTTGACATAGTTATAGAATGCCTTGTGGTTGTCTTTAGAATCTTTGGCAATTTTATTTTTGTAACTAGCTTTGGAGGATTTTATGAGGGATCTCAGCTTCTTACTGAGGCTAGTAGGGGAATTTTTTGCATCCTGGGATTTTCCTCTTTTCTGCAACAATTTCTTCCTTTTGTTGTAAAGTTTGTTTATGGCAAGGGACCACCAGATTGGCTTCATTTTTTGGAGGAGAGCATCTTGGTTCTATTTGGGATGGCACGATTCATGCATGATTTGTTGTGCTCGTACAGTGCCTTAGTGTAGGACTCAGCAGTTGAACTTTCATTTCCTGTCTGCATGGGTGTCATGAGGTTTGTCACTTCTGACTTGAGTAGCATGAAGTTGGCTTTGGAGAAGTTTTTTATGGAGATTTCCTTACTGGGGGGTGGGGGTGGGGGTGGGATTTGGATGTTAAGGGTGATTAGCTTATGGTCTGACCTGACCAATAAGTGGGTGACTGTAGGTGTGGAGCACCAATTTCCCATGTTGCTAATGACCAGGTCTAGGATATTGGAGCCCCTGGTGGGACAATGGATTAGTTGATCCAGGGCATTGGAATTTATGAATTCCAAGAACTGTTGGGCAAAGGTGTTGGTACATGAGTAGTTTTCCCCTGTTAATGGCAGGGTAGTTGAAGTCACCCAGTATTAGGTTGTCTGGTTCTATCTTAATATTTTCCAGTATGTTTAGAAAGGTGTAGTGAGAATCTTGGGGCATGGTGGGGGATCTGTAGCAAGCTACAATTTGGATTGCAGTCTTACCTAGTGCTAGTTGCACCTGGAGAATTTCAGACGCATTGTGTTGGGCAACTAGCCTGCTGGTGTGAATATCCTTGGTGAATATCGACACTCCACCTTTAGTGTTTCGATCCTGATTTGGTGTCCAAAAAGTGTGGTAAGAGTTGTAGCCTGGTATTGCAGGGGTGCTCTCTGGAGCCTTGAACCTGGTCTCGGTTACTACACAGATATCAGTGTTCTTCATTTTTAGGAGTGCCTCGAGAGAGTGCATTTTGAGTTTTAGACTTCTAGCATTACCTTCAGATTTTGCATGCTTGTACCTGTTGCAGTGGTGGCTTTGACCTTTGTCTAAAAAAGGCACTATAGTGGTGGAAAGAGCCTTAGCCAGTAACCTGAATCCCAGGGGCAACAGATGCTGGCCATCTCTGGCAAAGCATTGTGGTCTGTCGATCATGTCGTTCCAGGCAGACAGATACTGGATCCCATTTGAATGACACCAGAATCTTAACCAATTGTTGAAGTCGATCTTTTTGTCCTTATATTGTGGTATCATTCTGGGCGAAGGCAGGATGCTACTCAGGGCTAGGGTCATACCTGCCTGGGCCCCATGATCCGAGAGATCTTTCATGTCTCTCTTCATGTAGTCTAGGGAGGTACATCTCAGGTCATTCACTCCAACATGGACAATGACAGAGTCATATTTGCACTTCTTGTGGAGTGACTTGAGTGCACGTGTTGTGCCGGATCCTGGCACCCGACAGGCAGCTGACTGTAATTTTATCCTTGTTCAGCCTGGTGAGTGGGACATCAGTGTGCCTGACTATGGAGTCATCTATGACTAAAGTGTTAGGTACATTGTCTTGCCTTAGGGGCTGTTGCTGGGTGGCACACTGGTGTTGTGAGCTATGTGACACTTTGGTTGTGATTGGTGTTTGTTTGCATTTCAGCTTCAGAGGTCCTTGTTGCTTGGGCAGGTTACAGTTAAGGGCCTCTGCATATGTGGATTTAGTGTTGCTATGTATAGGTGTTGGTGGTGTGAGTTTAGAAGGGCTATGTGTTGCTTGAGGTGTAGTGTGGGTGTTAACCTTCTCCTCTTGACTGTCTAACACAATCTTGGGTGGAGAGAGCTTTGCTTCCAGTTTGACTATGTAAGTGCATCTGTCACAAGTTGTAGTGTTGGGTGGTAGGAGGAGAGGGTTGTCTGTGTACATGAGACAATGTCTGTGAACATTTGTCAGCCAGAGTCCCTTCATGTTGGCCTGGACTTCAGAGAAGTAGATACCAAACAGGAGAGGACCCAGGACCGAACCCTGTGGGACTCCACTCATGACTGGTCGGCAGTCTGACTTGGAGTCAGCTACTTTCACACTGTGGGTTCTATCTGTGAGCCAGTTTGCAACCCACCTAGTGATATTATGGGTTGATGCCTAGCTTAGTGAGTTTTTCTATGATTCCTGAGTGGGGAATGATATCAAAAGGCCTTGGCCAGATCAAGATAGGCTGTATGAACCACCTTGCCTTCATCCACAGCTCTGGTGACTGACTCAAAGAAGTCAACCAGGTTGAGCAGGCATGATCTACCCTTCACAAAACCAAGCTGTGTGGGATCCAAAGTTTGGAGATTCCCTATATCCTTCTTTATTATGCCCATGATGATGTGTTACATAGCTTTTCATATCAGACTCATTAGGCTAATGGGGCGATAGTTTCCAGGGTCTGTATTCGCTCCTACTTTGTGGAGAGGGATGACTGTAGCAGTACAATATTTGGTAGGGACAAAGCCTGAGGTGAGGCTGTGATTGAACAGGTCACATGGGTATGGTGCCAGTTCATTTTGTAGTTCATGCAGAACACTGCCAGGGATATTGTCAGGTCCCATAGAAGCTGTATTCTTGGCCTTGGACAGTGCTGTTTTAACCTCTGCAGCAGTAATGCTGGGTGCCTGGCAATCTCCTGGTATTGTGATTGGTCCTTTGGGCGGGTAAAGCTGGCACTGAATCTGTTGGTCAGTATATTGCAGTAACTACTTATGGAAAGTTCTCCATGGTGGGCTTTGTTGCACACTTGGGGCTATACAGATGTCCTCCCATTTTTCCTTTGTAAATGTTTTCAGTTCTTTCTTCCCAATCTTTTCTAAACTTTTCTGATTGATTCATATAGTCATGCAGTATTTTACATGCCATAATATCACATTTTTAATAGCAACTAGACTCCACTAAAAACGCTGGCAGGCTGGTCTTTCATTTAGCATCCTTTGTCCATTTCTTTTTGTCTGTACTCTGTTACTTTTTGTTTGTCCATCCCTGATATGGAAGGCAGTCTCTTACCTACAGTCCAACTTCTGCTTCATCCCAATCTATTACCTTTCTGTCTCTAGTTTGCTCCCAAAACCTTGACTCCTTTGCTTATTTTCTCCAGTAAATTTCAGCCCTTTCTTGCCTTCTTTCTAGACCCCTACTTGCTGTCATCCTTTTTTGGTAAAATCTCCTTTCTCCTCTCTTGTTTGTTTAGGTCTTGGAATACTTTCTGATACTTTATAATATTCTCTGTGATGTTGGTTTTCTTTTGGGACCTGCATCTAAAATCTCAGTCTTACCTTATGTCTTGAACTCCATCCCCATTTAATCAATATGCCTTTCCACTTTTATTTTTTTTTTTATTTCTAGTTGATTTCTCTTACTTTCTTCAACTTTGCTTTTTGCTGGTATCCAGGCAGTGTAGTTATTAGCCAGTAACTGAATTCCACCCATATTAGTAGGCTTTACTGGCTTCCTTTTCACAGTTTCAGTTTTGACACAAAGAGAACTCTAATTGATATGTTGATCAGTGTTTAGACGTCTTATAAGTCTTTTCTACACAATTTGTTAAACCACACTTTATTGACAGGGTAAGGTGATATATGAATATAATTTGAAGTTAACCAGTAAAAGTCAAGGTCTTTTACTAAAAAGGAAGAAGCAGTTTTTAGGACTAATGACCATCAGTAGTAAGTCATAAACACTAGAAGCAGCAGTGCTGTAGAGCATCTTAAGTGATATGTTGTGGACCTGTACATGATTCATCACTAAAAGACCCTCTGGACCAGCCTTTATTGACTTTTCTCAATAAAATAAGAGTATCATAATGTTTTCCTTGTCAGTAGTGCAGTGAATTTCTCCTTCTCTGAAGTAATGGGTCCCTGGCTAGAAGGGACATGATAGAGTACTTTTAACTTTGGAATTTTACTAATTAATTGACTGCTGGTTATTCTTAAAGCAAAAGAAAGACTAGGTTGAAAGAAATGTCATTTTCTGAGTTAGAAATGGTGTAACTATTGTCAGACATTTTGCTGGTGAATTTCACATTTCTTAGAGAGACAATATTGCAGTCAGTGAGGAAGTGTTCTTTCTCACTTTTTTTTTAAACAAAAAACATCTTTATCACTTCTTTTTTTTTAAAACAAGTTTATTAGTTTTAACATACAAAATAAATATTATAACAATCTTTTACAAATCTTTATCACTTCTGACATAGGCAATCCTATGTTTATATTAATGAAAACAAACCATATTGACATTTTCATTTCCAAACATTATACATCACATATGGTTTTCTATACAGTCATTGTCAATAGAGTATTACTTAACTCATTCAATTCCTTCCCTTAAACCTCATTCCTGTTTCAAACATTATTCTGCATATATTGTTTCCACAATTCCCATTTTTTTGTATGCAATTTACACCTACCCATTTCTAAAGATCCCATTTCCATTACATCTGTTAGTATATTCACTGTTTCTGTTACGGTTGGTTTAGACTTTGATTTCTATTTTCTAGTAATTTCTTTTTTGGCACCCACCAGAATTATACTTAGCAAGGCTTTACTATGTCTAGGTAGTTCAGATCTTGCATCATAGTTCAAAAAGGTATTTCCATAGTTACATCAAATTGTTCACCCACTATTTCTGATAGAGTACTCTGCAGGGAATTTTTAAAGTCTGTTAACTCATTACACTCCCAGAAAATATGTTCACAATTACCTCTTTCTTCCTCAAACATTCCAGGGAATGCTTATTTAGAAGATGAGGTTAAAAAAAATTCAAGCCAAGCCCCCCCCCTTTCCCCTTCTTTGATGGTCTAAGTATTTTACCTCTTCTACAGGATTCATTTTTTCAGAAGATTATATGCAGGATTGTTTTACTCCTTATTAGGTAGTTGACCAGCATAAGGTTTAAATTGCCCTGTGGTTGGATACCCATGAACCCTTTGCCAAATTTCTGCTGTCTTTTTTCCACTTGTAGAATCAGCTGTGAAGTCTGCCTGGAAATTCTCATAAGCTGCATGCCACAGCTAACAGGAGAAATGAAATGTGCCTTTCCCAGTAGTATATTAGTTTCTAGACTGGTATCCAGTGACAACATTAGCTGTAACTTTGTTCATAGTTGGCCGCATATGCCCAAAGACCTTGGTGAACACTTGTTAGAAAGGAGTACTTTGCGCCTGTATTTGTGAGGAGGGAAAATGTTTGCTGCATCCACCCCATGTCTGTGGCTTACAAAACGTGTCACTAAATATTGGGAATATCTCCAGAAAAGTCAACAGGAAACAGCTGAATTTCTTTCCAACTAAAGATAAAGTTCCAGATCCTCAAAAAAGTCTGGATGACTGTATGGCAGCCTTTGCAGGTAATTGTGGTCAGTTTTCAGCATAGCAAATTCATAGGCTGTAGATACATTTTTTGGTGTGATACTGAAACAGGCATGGCTGCACATTTTATTTTACTTGAAATGCAAAAAGAGCAATATAATGTATAGTTTGCCATTGCTAACTTGTTTGTAATCCCTAGTTGTGAAGACCATTTCCAACTTTAAATAGAGAGGAACAGGTAGGTTATTTTCTCTACCAGCTCAATAAAACAAATAAACCAATAGCCACTTGTCTCCAAAGCATATTTAAGAAGCAGACATGACTCCTTAATTATTACAATCAAACCAAGTTCCCAAACAAGCGCAGGACAGTTGCAACAGCAGGCTTCCAAGAGTCACATGGTGGACTGAAGTTTTCTCATCATTGGTAGGACTGAAATTTTTTTATCATGGATTATTGAAAAGTTCAACTGTTGAAATAGAAGCATACCCTGTAACTCCTTCCTGTACCACCAGTCATTGCTGTCTGCATCTGGTTATGTGATAAACCTTTTGCAAGAGGTGGTCTTCCTAGTGGTGAAAAAATTTATTTAGCCAGATCACTGTTCTTGCGGCGTTAGCATTATTTCAGATTTTTCCTGGTCCTCAAAAAGACAGATAATCTGTATTTAGTTCTGGTAGAAACAAAATGAAATTCCACTATATGATATAAAATGTTGAAAATGCTGGCAGTTCAAACTTGTATTTTCCCTTTTATAAATGGAGGCAATTATTTGCCTTAGCTGTTAAAGGAACTTTTCTTTGCATCCATATTCACCCTGTTCCCTCATGGCTTATCCTATTCATAGCAGGTCAAGACTTCCAGTTTATGACCTTGGCATTTGGCCTTTTGTCTGCACCACATGTATTCACTGTGTTTCCAGTACTTGTTGCATTGTACATTGACTTTGGATGTATATGTGGTCTGATATTGGGAGAGTTCTGTAGTGAGTTAACTGATGGGCTTTTCCTGTTCATTAAATTTCCAGCACTATATTTTAATATTTCATTCCCTTCCTTAAAGGGGTTGTGGGACTCCTGCCTGTTTATGCTGTGGCCCTCACATTAGAGTAACAGAGGGGCTACAGCTCCTGTACCCTCACCCTTTTTTTTTTTTTTTTTTGCCAAATACTATTTGGATTTCAAGCTTGACATTTCTCATAAGAAAGTACTTTCGGTGCCTAGAAAATTTAGGCCACCAAATATTCATAAAACTGACAAATCATAACTCATGATCTCCAGTGACACTGACTGTAATGCTTGTGGGGAAGAGCACAATGTGAAACACTGCTAACTTTTTAATCTGGCCACCCAGAATCACTGACTGGAATAGAGTTGTGTGTAACTAATGTTTCATAAAAATGGTAGCTGTTGAAAATGTTGCTGTGTAAGATTCAGTAGATTCCTCACATGATTCTAGGCTGATGCTAGAGCACCAGGAGAGTAGAAAGATGTAGATGGTAGGTATCAGTCATGCCCTCCTGGAATTAATTTACTGAGGTGGCTTCACAGTCTACAGTCATTGCCAGTTCCAACAGCTGTGAAGAGAGGTTGAACTCTCACCCATCTTCCACTTTGGCAGATGACAAGAGGACCATATGAGATGCATTCTTCAACAACCATCTTGAGGGTTATTTTTTGCACTATTAGCACTATTTTCCTATGGCTGGCGCATGTAAAAGACTGGCCTGCACCCGTGAAGCAGTCCAAATTTGTACATGTTTGATGGTAGGACTCAGGAGGCGTGAGGCTTCCATGAGAAACTTGATTGCAACAGAACTTACAGGATAGACCTAGGTTTGGGATGTTGAACTATTCATTGTCTCTCATGAATCTGTCCTTGCAGGAGTTTAACTGTCAAGGAGCAAGGTTAATCCTATTGCAGGTCTTTTCGAATGCATGCCACCTTTGGCAGATGCACATTTAAGCATCTCTGCCCTGTCCCTCAAACACCAGTACTCACTCGATCCAGTAGCACATTCTGCAGGCACAACTTGGAATACTCTGGAGCTAGTATTACAAAAGGGTCTCCTATGTCTGAGAGGGCCTTGTAGAACTTACTCTTGAGACAGATGGGGACAGTGAATCCTCTGTTCTGTGTAGCACAACTTGGGTTACTCTCTCTTTCAGGAACCCTGAGATTGATGCTGCAAAATTCCTCTATGGACTGGTCTGTAATTCCCTGCTTTCCCTCAGAAACATCAAAGTAAGAATTGGGGAAGGAGGAGGAAGACCTCTTTGTCATGCCGCCCATGAAACCTTTGTTTGAAGATGCAGTCTGTGCGGCTTGAATGCCTTCTGATGTCTTTCTTTTTGCTCGTAGAAAGGCAGGTGTTTCTATGAGTCACAGCAAAGTGGACTGAGATGCCTTTCTTTGCATTAGGAGTGACTTTTATAATTTATCTGAAGTTCATTATAGGTCCCAGAAGTTTCCGCACCTGTCTTACTTTACTACCTGGTAAGGAAGGAGTCTTAAGATGTCAGAGTTGACAAGAGGGAGTTTTCTTCTGACACACTGTGCTTAGATCCCCTTAAGCTTGGTCTCTGCCATTCCCCAGCCTCTTTTGATTTTTTTCCCCAGGCTGAACCATTTTCTAGGAAGAAAGCTATATCTGCACACATATGAATGAGGAACGTGCTCAGGATTTGGGCAGTCCTGCATCCCCTGGCTATTCTAGTTAAGTCAGAATTATAACTTTACTGGCCCACCAGGTGCAGTGCTGGCTGTGCAGTGGGATGTAATTTTCCAAGTTTACCTTGACTTGGTAGTTGTTTAAAATGGTCATAGACAGCCATGGTTTAGAGCTCATTGATCTTTCCTTCATAAAGGGCTGTGCTCAAGGACCAAGCTAATTTTGTAGCTCTTGGGACAGGCCAACCCCCTCCTATTTTGTAGAGACTGTTCCTCCTTTTTTAAAGAGAGCAGAGGCTCTCTTGGGAGAGAAGAGTGTCTTCTCCCCCCAAAGCTGTGCAAATTCAAGAGTGCATTTTTGTCAAGTTCTAAAATATGACTGTCCAGGTAGTTATGTTCTTGCTGTTTTATGGTGCATGTTTGCTACTGCCGGATATAATTGTCTTCTGACATTTGTGCCTATTTGTCCATAGACACTGCTCTTATTTCACTCTTGGTGGGCACAAACATGAGTACAAAAATAGTTTCTCATTTTCTGATTGTTGGCGCCATTTTCAGCATGTGTAGTGATGTGAATTTTGACTTTTCACCCTGTTTACCAAAAGGGTAAATTTATTGGTTGATACTTTCTTGGAGGACCTTTGTGTTTCTTTACTTGGGAGATGCTGTCTGGGTGACTCCTTTGAACTCTCTAGTACCTTCTCTTACTTGGTCCTGTGAATGTATAACATTTGGGCCTTTATAAATTAGAAGTCTTCTGAGCCCAATCAAGATGATTTCCTTCCATCTCCACAGATTTGGAGACACTTCATTGTCAGGCCACCCATCCCAGAAACAGAGCTTGGCTTGGGTGAGAATGCAGCTGAACAACTGATCTTGGACCCTTTTGCAACCTTTGGACTTAATGCCATCTCCAAGGTACTGTTTACATACTTGGGGATGCAGTTGTTGAAATGAGAAGTCAGATGTCAGTGGTTATACAGTCATCACTAAGTGATCAAAACACAACACGAGGGTAAGCAGCACATAAAAAAAAACCAAAATGAAAAAAATGACCAAACCACCACTGCAACCAACTGTTTAATAGAATAAATGAAATAAAATGGAGCACTTTCATCTACCTTCAAATATACATAGACTTCATCAGAGTGATTGTATCTACCATTGATGATGCTGTTAAATACAAAAGGACAACCTGTCACAGACAAGGCAGTGCACATTGCAGAGTGATGTCACAAACACTGATTAGATGGAATTTGTATTCTATAGTATACATGAATAATATGTGGGTAAAATTCATTAAAAAACATTGCAAAGTTAAAATTGTAAATATGTGACTACATATTGTAATAAACACATGAATAAATATTAAAATCACAATGAAATAGTGTGTGTTGTCAAACAGCTGAGGTAAAATTTTTCTAAAAGCATTCCACTAATAGTGCTTATAAATACTTAGAAAGTTAACTAAAATAAATAAACGAGTCAAATAAATTAGTCAAGTAAAATAAATCAGTGCTGCAATAATTACACAAGCAATGGAAATGCTATCACTGATGCCCAGTGCTGATGAAGCATTAAGTCTTAGCTGCCCATATCGTTCTTTATATACAATTAAATTAACATCTCCACTAAAACTGCCAGCTGTTGCCCTATCAATGATAAAACATTTAAACTTTTTAAAATAGGGGCAGTCATTAAGTAGTATGCTTATATAATGCATTTTTGTTTTCCTATGTTTAATGTCATAGACCTGCTCCTCAATTCTTTCTTTCAACTTTCTAATTGTTTTACCAATATAAAAATTGGTGCAAGAACTGCATGTGGCAAGATAACTATAAGGGAGGTATTAGTCATACCTCCCAACCATACCGAATTACTTTGTTTTTACCGAGTTTTGGGGTCCAAATAATGGGGTGCCACAATTCCTGAGTGGCACCCCTTCATTTCCGAATTTTCCCACCTCTTATTTTTTTTCACGTTTTGAGCTGATGTCATCCCGTGTGCAATGACGTCAGCTCCACCAGCCTATTGGAATTGAGCTCAAGGGGCTCGCATGCACACATTTCTGGCTGCTTTCTTGCTTGGGAAGGACTGTTTGAATCTCAACTGGAAACACTGACTGTGGGAAGGAAGGATTTACTTGGATCTGTGAGCAGGTCGGGAATTGAATGCCTGGGTACAGCAGAGCTTCACTGAGCTTGAGCGAGTGTGCATCTTCTAGGTAAGCATGATTTGAGGTATTGTCTCACTGCTGCTGCATGAATGAATTGTATTTGAGTTATTTTGAGTTTGAGCAGGTCAGGAATTGAATCTGCGAGTGGGGAATTGAATGTCTGGGTACTGCAGAGCTTGATCGAGCATCTTCTGCGTAAGCATGTTTTGATGTGTTTTTATTTTCTGTGTGTGTGTGTGTGTGTGTGTGTGTGTGTGTAAATGCTCCAGGTGAATACAACTGGTAGCTAGATGTACTCAGACTCAAACCCTGTACCTTGGGTACAGGTAAAAAGAGCCTAAAGTCCGTAGCCACCACCACTTGTGAATTTATGCCTCATATTTTTGTTCTGTTCCTCATAAAATTTGTGGTTTTCAGGACTTTTGTGGCAAGTTACTGAGGGATTGACTTCACTAAATAACAAGCATTTGAATTTCAGACATCATATTCTTCAGAAAATAAATGGCAACATAAAACCTTTTATTCGAGCAATTTTCTAAGTTTATGAAATTAGTATTTGTGTGTATATACCTGGTGGCTAGAGGTACTCAGGCTCAAACTCTGTACCTTGGGTATAGGTAAAAAGAGCCTAAAGTCCGTAGCCACCACCACTTGTGAATTTATGCCTCATATTTTTGTTCTGTTCCTCATAAAATCTGTAGTTTTCAGGATTTTTCTGGCAAATTACTGCAGGATTGAATTCACTAATGACAGGCATTTTATTTTCAGACTTCATATTATTCAGAAATTAAATGGTAATACAAAACCTTTTATTCTAGCAATTTTCTAAGTTTATAAGATCAGTATTTGAAATTTGTCCCTATATTGGGGCTTTATTCACCCATTATTGGCTTTGTCCAGGTTTTCTCTGCTAAGACTTTGAGAGCTATGGTGAGAAGTGAGAACTGAATTCACTAAATTATAGCAATTTAAGTTTCAGTCTTCTATCTTTCAGGAAACTGCTGATTTGGCATAGTTGTATGTTGCTCTGACTGTAGTGCACAGGGTCCGGTGTTCATGACTTGGCAGTAACATAACATTTTATTCCAGCAACTTTCCAAAATTATACAAGCAATGTTTAAAATGTCTGTCTGTTTTTTGGCCTTTTGTCCCCCCCCCCCAAAAAAAAACCTGAAATTGAAAAAGTGCGAGAAGCTGTGCAAGATGTCTATGGCTTACACTACTGTCATGCTATATATATATATATATATATATATATATAATGTGTATATGTATAGTGTGTGTGTGTGTGTGTGTGTGGAAGTAGACTTTTGAAGGAAATGTTCTAAATTGGGCAGTTTTGTCATTGATTCATGCATTTTGTTTCCTTGCCTACTGGAAAAATTTTAAAACAATAAATTTAAAATGCGCTCTAAGTCTAACAAGTGTGCTGCATTATACAAGGAATATAATTTAATAAAGTCAGGAAGGTGTATCAAAGAACACATGTATGTTTCTTGTGTGTGCTAGGGGTCTATGATTTGAAAACAGACCAAAGGTAATCTTTATCCACCACTGGCCAGATGCATTTTCTTTGGATATGGTGTGGATTTAATGAATTTGAGTTTCAAGAGCAGAGACGATTTAATGCAAAGTCTATTTTCATTTTGAGACAGTATTGCTTTGTTTAGCAAATGTCTATTAGTGTTTGTGCATTGTGCTATAAAATGTAGAAAGAAAATCCAAATAATCCTTGTAGAAGCAAAGCAGTATGTACACATTACTGTTTATAGTAAATGTGGTGAAATAGCCAGGTTTTGGTACATTGGAATGGCTGTAGGGGGACTCTGGTGCCATATTTTGGTTGTCGGTTCTTCAGTTTGCGTTAGAAAGTTGGTATCCCACAATTCCATTGGAGTGGGCAGGGTTATGTAATTATGTATGCAAATGTTAATGTTTTAAAACTGCAAATCTATACATGTAATCAATTTTGAGTTAGCCCATACCTCTATTAGAGCATGGAATCTTGGTATACACACTGATTTTTATATATCATTTGATAAGCAGGAAGCATTTTTCTTGTTTTCCTGACCTACTGATCCAATACCTTTTGGGGCCAGTCAATCGCCCCAAAACTGTAAGTTAGAACAGGAAGAGCAAATTGGTTTATAGCTTGGACTTTATTCCTAGATGTCAAAGCTATTTTCAGTATTAGCTTTAGTCTTCTGAAGTATTCTTTACTGAGTTTTATTTGCATGTGTTCATTTTTTATTTGTAATCCTTATCCTTCATCAGTTCCCAAATATTTATTCACTTCTTCCTGCTCAAGTTTCTTTACATCACATTCCTGTCCCAGATTGATATTTTCCTGGTACTGCAACTTTCCAGCTTTAAACATTGCTTTTCCACATTTAGCAAGACCAGATGAGATTTTTATCATCTAAGAAAGTTTCAACCATTTGAAGTTGTGCTTTCAACTCCTAATCTGCCCTAACTACATAGCTTTAAGTCATCCACAAAAAGGATATGAAAAGTTTTTAAACAAGGTTGTTTTCTGAGAGACAAATTATAACAATGGCCTAATCTGTTAAGCAAACAGCTTAATGGGTTAAAGGCAAGACAAAGCAGCAGCATTAACAGAGTCACCCCCAGAATATTCTCCATCATCATAATGCCCTGTATGATGCTTATTATTCGCCTTAAGGACCTGCATCCAAAATCCTACTCTCATTTCTCAAAATCACCCTGTTTCATAATGATCCCCTTTGACTTTGATTTATAGCCTTTTATGTTGTGTATATGAACCTCAACTATGTAGCTCTAAAGTATCCCTCCAAATCAGGTAATCCTAAACCACTCTGTTTACCTCTTGCCCTCTTCCACTCCCAAATTCATTCAAGTCTTGATTAATTGCCATCCACAACTCATCTTATTGATAAAAATATGCCTGACCTGCATATAAAATTAAAGGGACTAAGACATTTCCACTTCTTATATCTTACTCTCCATAGCCATAATGAAAATCTTCCAGTTTCTCAGTTTTTGTATCATCTTTTGCTTAGTCTCTCTAATGTGTACCTGACTGTCATAACAGAATCCTTTTTAATCCATATACATAAATAGTTCATCTTGTCATAACCCTATAAATGTAGATATTGCTAAATCAATTCATGTGTAGGTACATAGTTTACACTACAATTTTAAATTTATATCCAGAAAAAACTGGCTCAAAATGTTGTACAGCACCAACATGTCATTTCTGGATTTACCAAATACAAAATATCATCTGCAAATAATGATAACTTTTCTTGAGTACCATACCAGATGTATCTTTGAATTTGTCAGCCCCTTAATTTATTTGCCAGTAGCTCTTAATATAAACTAAATAACAGGAGAAGGACATCCTTGCCTGGTACCTCCATGCAATCGCACATTGTCATAGAGGAGTCTGCCCACCTTAATTCTTGCCTGTGACCCTTCATATATCCTCCAAACTAAACCTATTACTTTCCCAAAGAATGCAGATTATTCTATTACCTTACTCATAAACTCCCAGCTGACTATTGAATGATTTTGCTTGCAGCAAGACCCACCAGTAATACTGGCATCTTCTTACATTCTGCTTACCTCTAGATCATTATTGTTCTGCTAATGTTGTCAAATATGTGTCTTCCACAAAACCACGTTGATCAATATCTATCAATTTTGGCAACACCTTTACCATTCTTTTGCATTTATATCACGTTATTGAAAGATGAAAATAGCGAACGCTATTTCATCGGTCCCAAAACATTTAAACATGAAAATAGCAAACATTCAGAACAGCAAATTTTTCCCATGGAAAAAATTTGCTGCTCCGAAACACACACAGCACAAGCACATCAAACAAACAGCAACCACACACATACACTTAAATTCCTACATCTAACGCTACACTAAACTAAACATACACTACTATCTACCCACTTACCTTAACCCAAACTCTAACCCTAAGATACGCCACTATCGCACACTCACCTAACCTGCGCCCTAATGCACTTAACCCACCCCTAACATACAAACAATCACACACTTACCTGAACCTAACCCGTAACTTTCCACCACAGCGCTAAGAATAGTGAAGCCACAGAAACGGCCAACCGAATTCATTCCCGAGGAAAGGATTCGCTGTTCTGCAACTTCACTGAATAGTGGTCAATATCAGAACATTCGAAGTTTTAATACTTCAATGTTCTGATATAGACCCATTCTTTTAGCTAGTTTAGACTTAAATACTTTACAATCATGGTTTAAAATTGAAGTTGGTCTATATGAAGCAGGGTCTGAAGGGTCTTTGTCCTCTTTAGGTAATAGAACCACTACAACTTTTTCCAAGATGCTGGTACCACCTTATAAAAGGTCTCCACCCTATAAAACACTGTTAAAACAAAATCTTCCAGATCTATATCACTTTCTTCCCTTTCAGCCTCCACAGGAATACAATTTGTTCCTGGAGACAACCTCATCTCTTCCTATCTTAGCTCTTACTTTTAAGCCCAATATTCCACTAACCTGGCATAATTAAATATTCTTTGAATATTTCCATTTCTGCTTTTTCTTTTGGTTTCCACATTCCTCTGATATATATACAAATGTTCTTAAAATTTCAGAAATATTTCTATATGTCTATAGAATCTCTAGTTATTTTCCTTGTCATAGGCTCCCTAAGTTTGTCACATCACTTTCCACACTCTGTTGCCCAAGTCATTGTGCTAAAGGTTTTTGTGTTCTGAGATTTTTATAAAAAATATTTGCTTAACAGCAACCATTCTAAACTCATGCATTTTATCCAGATACTCTTATTTTCCTTTAGCACTCCACAGATGCTCTACTTCCTGTTATGTGATTTTCTTATTTCGGCAGTATTTTAACCTTTGTCAGCCCCTTTAAGTAGTTCCTATTACTTTCTCATCTATCCTTCTCTTTTACTTATACCCTGCTTTTACACCCTTTTTTTCATTTATTCCACTCAATAACATTCCCTCCTGACTAAATGTCTAGCTTTGCTAATAACTCTCAAATCATTTCCACTACCTGTTTCTAAACTTCTACTCATTTTAAAATGTTTCATAATGCTTTAAAATGGGCAGAATATTAAGGTAGCTATATTTAAAATAACCATGTGGCACAAATGCCACTTTTCACCATCATCTACTTAAGTTTTTACATTTCAATATAAAACTGATGACATGTCGTTAAGCCCTGGGGATTTGTAGGCATTCAATTTTATCTGCCATCCAAGTTCAAGTTCTTCTAAATGAAGGGGATTGGTCTACCCTTAAGGGTTGGAATACCTGGTCAATTGCCATGTATGTAAATCCACGCCCCTTGACATAAGCATGTTTTGCCAATGCATTTTCCAGTTTCTCTTTGGAAATTGCATATTGGTGTTCATACACTGTCACGGAGCTTACGCTCCGTTTTCCCAATATAATATGCTGGGCAGAATTTGCATCTAGCCTAGATACACCACATTCTTAGACTGGCAATTGAATCTAGAATTAACCTTATACTGGATTTGATCTATTGTGAACAAATTGGTGACTTCTATATGCCTACAAATACTACAGGATTCACATTTGAACATTCCTGTAACTCTTGGAGTGTCCCTACCATGTGTTTCCAATACATTTTTGAGATTCCTCCCTCTCCTGAAGGTTATATTGGGAGCATTAGCTATTTTCTCTAACAACAGTGGGGTAACTCTGAATAAGTTCCAGTTCTTTTTTAAAATATCGATCAACAAGTAACTGTCACAGTTAAAGGTTGTAATAAAATTCAGACATGGTTCACTATTGTTAGTAATTAGACTACCACCATTAAGTTGGATTGGGGTACCATCCTGAGGTGGGGAATTGAGAATAGAAGATGTATTCAATCCATGGGACTTGGCATTTAAAATAGGGGTATAAACCCTGTCAAGTCTCTTGAGGCTAACTTCCTCTATAAGGCTATCTAATAGATACTCAGGATAGACACGGCCCAAAAACATAGGTTTAAGGAACTGGCACTCAACCAAGAAATCGCTCTGTTGTGAAATAATACGTGCGACCCTTACCAGTTGGCCCTTCACAACAGAGCGCTTCTGGTGGGAAGGATGGCAGCTCGAGAAATGTAGAAAGTCGTTCGAGTAGGTGGCCTTTCTATGAATACTAGCCTCGAAGCAACCTTGGGTTCTGTTTTTCACCAACCAAACATCTAAATATGCTATTACTTCTGTATTAAAAACTGAAGTAAATTGGAGAAAATCAGTGGTATGGTTAAGGTACTCAACTACTTCTATACTCTCCTGGGAAAGACCTCTGAACAGGATGAAAATGTCATCCAGGAAATGGGTAAAATAAACTTATGCTACTTGTTATATTAACCTTCTTAAAGATGAACTCAGTCTCCCAGTATGTCATGACGAGGTTAGCAAAGCTACCCCCACACGGTGAACCCATAGCAACCTCAATCCTTTGTAAATAGAATTCCTTACCAAACATAAAGAAATGTTTGGTCAGAGCCAGGTCAAGTAGTTCCATGACCAAACTAATTTCACTGTTAGAGGCCCCTTTCTTCTTCAGCATCAAAGAAATCCATTCAATTCCCACAGTATGGGGCATACAAGTATAAAGATCCTTGACGTCTATTGTTAAGAAGTTATACTTATCCTTATACTCAATTTTATCCAACTCTTCTAAGAATGACCAAGAATCCCTGCACACCTGCAACTCTGATTTCAAACACTTTTTTAACAAATTGTCAATGAATTTAGCTATAGGGTCCATGGGAGACTCGCGTCCATCCACAAGTGGGTGCATAGGCAGTTCATCCATGGACTTATGTAACTTAGGGGTACAAAACAAGTAGGGGTACCTCGAGTAGGACATTGTTAAATAATTATATATATTCTGTTCGATCCTCCCCTTGATGAATAAATCATTGATGCAGTTATTGATAAGCTGGTAAGCTTTATTAACCTCTGATTGTGAGCTAGACTGATAAGCTGGGGAATCAAGGAGTGACTTCATACGTCTCTCATAATCAATGTTATCAAAAACTGCAAGACCACCCCCCATGTCTGGCTTACATGCACAAATATTTTGAGATCTAATGTAATCTAAGTAATCCTTTTCTTCTTTTGTGGTGTTCAATTTAACTCCCTTCTTCTGGCTAACATAAGGGATTTGCCTTACATCGAGCTCACAAATCTGTTCAAACATTTGTAGTGCTGGATGTAGGGGGGGATTGTAGGTGCTTGGTACAGAAAAAGTGCTGACATTAGTTGGACCACTATTCTGGCTACCCATTATTAAAAATAAATTCAATTTTCTTGACATAAAGTTTAATATCAATAACCATTTTAACTAAGCCCAATTTTTGAGTGGGGACGAAGGTGTGCCCTTTTGACAACAGGTCAGCCATCTCTGGTGTAATGGTTACTGTTGAGTAATTGTAGACTTTAAAGTCACCCTTGTGATTGGTGACTATTGAAGGACCAACAGTCACATTGTTAGCCATTTCAAAATAGCCTCCATTATAGCCGGCCTGTAAGGTAACTTGGTCATCCACCTTTGGTGACAGGACATTAGGAAGTTGGATCACTTTCAAGTCTAGTTCCTCCATTTGTTGTTTTTGTTCCTCTTGTCGAACTGTTGGGACTGCTTTTGCTTTGCCCTGGCCCCTGTGTGGTTGCCCTGCTGAAAATTCTGATTATGAGTTGTATTTGGTTGGGATTGGGGGGCATTAGTTGGTCTAGAGGCATTCATCAATCTCTCACTCCTCCTAACCTCCACTGCTTCATTGAAATCAGGTTCACCAAGACAGTCACATAAATCATCACCAAAGGGTGATAAATCATTATTACATGCTGACTTAACCCTCCTCACCTGCCAATAATGCTTTCTTGGCACAACTCTGTCAGTCTTTTTTTCCCCTCTTCTGTCATTATTGGATCCCCTCTTGCCATCAGTATTATTACTACCCCCTTCTTTAATCCCTGACATTTTGCTGAATGACCACCCTGAAATACTTCCTTTGTTAAATTCTTATGCTCACTTCTTTCCAGATGTTTCCTGCAACATTATTTACCTCCTACATTTTTATATGTGGGAGGTTGGAATAATGGTTAAGGTGTTTACTATGCATATACAAGTTACAGGGTTTGATTCTCACATGGGGCAATTGGCTAGGCTTAAAATGGCCTACAAGAGCAGTTAGCCTAGTATGAAGCTATGATGATATAATCCAATACTCTCTGCTTTTTGTCTATACCTGTAAGGCCATTTGCATTACATGATAAATATGGACAGTGTGTCCATTAAGATATTATCCTCCACCTGTTATAGTAGATTTGACAGTAAGTTTTCAGCATTTAGCTTGCATGCATTCATTAATGTTTGGCAGGCTAAACTCTTATTAGCTGCTTCTTGTCATCTCATTAGAACATGGGTCACATTTTTTAGAACTTTTTACTTCAGTGAAAGGAAAAAAACTCGAATCCTCCCATCCCCTTTTAACATTCAAGAAACACGTAAAGCTAGGTCTTCTTTGTTTCATCTGCATGTTGATTTAGCCTGTACCACTGGCCTGCCCACCCAAACACCGGTGGTGGAGGTTTTACTGAGAGTTTTGCTGAGATTCCTGTAGCACCGGTGACTGTGAACACTGGCCCACTGAAAGGAACCACTAACCCACAAGGCTATCTTGGCATCTGGGGGTTACAACTTTGTTTCCACTGTTTTTCCTACTGTTTCCTCCTCAGACCTTCAGTCACACATTCCAGTAAGGTGGGCTTCCCCCTGGCAGCCTAGGCCTGACCCAACTGGACATCACCACACACTCCTGGTGCTAAAGGGGCCTACCCAGTAACAGTTGCACTTTTTGAGACAAAAGATCTTTAACACTGCGGCTCCTCCACAGGTGCCCGCATCGCTGCCTCCACAGGGGTATTTCACTTGGTAGTGTTTTAATACACTGACAATACATTGTTTCAGGTTTTCTTTTATCTGGCTGCCCACTTTTATAGTTTATTTTCCCTAGTTTCTCATTCATTTCATGTATCCCTTACCAAGTAGAAAGCAACTTATTCTATATCATGGGAATAACTACTACTACTTTACCAGGCTGGAAAACACTATATTTAACATTCTGTTGTAGCTGTCCATTTGAGTTTCCTGTGCTTGTTCCATATGTTCTAACTACCACCAGTCTTCCTGTGTTTGAGTAATGTGACTAGTAACACTTTAGAAAAAGTTTTTGTCCTGTTCACATATTTATTTTGCGAAGACCAACAAAACTCTTGGATGTCATTTACAGACCAGCTCCTTCAGTAGAGCACATCAAATGGAGTAAAACTCCTTGAAAATTGGGGTACCTCCCTGAAAGAAAAAATCAGTCAAGGTTATAAGGTATCTCAGAATTTCCCATCAACTACCTTCCTTAATGTGTTCTTCAGGGTTTTTTGAACCACAAAACATCTACTAATAAATCTGTTTGTAATTGTGGTTCTAAACTTTTAAATATGTGACAAATGTCACAGCTCTTTCATGACTTTAACATGAAAGGGATCCTTTGATGCACTAAAATTTCCTTAGATGCTCCCATTTTGTTGAACTGTCTTGCAATGCATTTAACAGAGGTTTAATACAATGGTGATATAAAATGTGTCTGCTGGCCAGTTTCAGTTTTGTGTTTCAAAAAGCTTGAGGCACTTGAAGTTGTTTAACTACATATTCCCTCTTATTACCAATCCAATAAATTAGATCATTACCTCAAAAATGGGGAAAAACGAATGACTGGTCTGGCAACACCACAACCCCATTTACAGTTTCTATCTTGTTTCTAGCTTCTCTTGAGGTGGGATCCTCTCACTGCTCTTTCTTAAAATCCCTCTGACTAATTTTTATGTCTGTCAGGTCTTTGTTCTGGTTGGTATCTTTGGACTTGACTTTATCCTGATTGGAATCATTTCCTACTAAGTATAGCTAGGGAATTTTTTGTCTTACAGTCATTCTGGATCTCCTCTGTGTCTGTTTCAAAGAAAAGTAGGCTTTTGTCAGCATTTATACCACCCTCTATGAATCCTTGTAGTTTAATATGAATTAATGCTCACAAATTAAGGAAATGGAGGACATTGTCTTCTTAGAAGGACCTCATCTATATGTTCGGATATTATCTCTTCACAGTGTTTGAGTAGTTAGAGGAATATATACCTCTACTTAAATTCTGGGATCATTTCTTCTTTCCATAGCTAGCTGTACCATTCCCATTTTCTTCTCTGGGTTCAATATGCTGTTATTGACTAATAATTTACTTATTAAGGTTACCATGGTTCTAGAATCAAGCAGTGGTTGTGCCTGTTTCCCATATTTCATATTTCTGAGTTTGCATTTGAGTACTACACAATAGCCAATTCAGCTTCCATCAGCAAATAAAAGAAGGTAGCTCCTATAGATCCATGCATTGCATTGTACTCATTCACCATTTAGCAGACAAACTCAAAGTACTTAAAATATTTTATTTTTTTTAACTTGATATTAGTCCCCTCCACTGCCATGGGTTATGTGGTATTGCTTCTGTGACCCCTGAAAGAAATAGTGTCATTTGTCATACAAGTTCTAGTGTTTCATTTGGCACAATGTCTGGAACAGTCTAATGTCATTTGTGATAAGCTTCCTTGTTACCACATATCATTCCATAGGATCAACCAAAGTTTCTGCTGTGCCCAGGTTACTATAGGGAGAGACGGTCTCTTTAAATATTGTTCTATTATAATGAGTACCATAATCCAGAAAGCTGAATTCTTCCATTACTTCATGATAAAGTCAAATATTTGAGAGTGAGCTGGTTTGTCAGAAGTAAGGATCCAGGAATGGAACCTCCCTGCCTGAATTTCTGGAGGGGCATCTTATCATGCCAGTACCTCTGTCTTCAGTTTCTGGTTGCCATTACCTTGCACTGATTCCAAATCAAAATTAGCTTTGAGTTTCACAACTCTGCAAAAATGCTAGTAGTCTAGCCAGCCTTCCTTTTCCACAGTTTGTTCAAATGCTAGTTTGGCTTTAACATCATCACTGGGGTTCAAGCTTTTGAGGAAGTTGCTGGCTCTAATTGCCTGTGACCCAGGTTGTGATATCTTCAGGTCTTTCCCTGCCCTTCAGCTAAGGTATAGATTTCTTTCTGCAGGATTTGAAAGAGACTCTGTTCTTTAGTATTTGTGTGTGTGTGTGTCTGTGTGTGTGTGTGTGTAGAAGTTATAGATGTTTCTGCTGAGCTACTACCATGGTCCAGATCTGCTCTGTTGAATATTGCCAGCACATGTGGCAGAGCATAACTTATAAACTTAGAATATTACAGTTAAACAGCTCAGTTTGTTCAGGCCCAATAGAAGAAAACTGTTTCACTTCAGCATTTAACACAGAGCATAACTTATTTTTCCTCAGCTTAAATCAAACAATTCTGCAAGTTGGCAGTAGCTTCAATGTAGCAGTTACAGGCTTTCAACAGCAGCCAAAAGAAATATCCCTTTGTGGGCTTTTAAACAGCAGTCAAAAGAACATGTTTGCTTTGTATGTTTTCAAATAGCCAGTAGAACACACTTACTTTGCAGGATTCAAAACAGTAGCCAAAATAGCAATTTTACTTTGCAGGCTTTTAAATGATACCCAGATCTTCCTACTCCTGTTAGAAGAAATCAATCCTCTGATTCCTTGCAACTGTCTTAAGATTCCCAGGACATATTTGTCTATGTCTTTAGTAAAAACTTAATCATCATCTTTCAACTGTTCTGGTTAGGGGTCGCCACAGCGGATCATCTGTTTCTATTTCTTCCTGTCCTCAACATCTTGCTCTGTCACACCAACCACCTGCATGTCCTCTCTCATCACATCCATAAACCTCATCTTAGGCCTTCCTCTTTTCCTGTTATCTGGTAGCTTCATCCTTAGCATCTTTTTCCCAATATACTCAGCATCCCTCCTCAGCACGTCCAAACCAACGTAATCTTGCCTCTCTGGCTTTGTCTCTAAACCTTCCAACCTGGGCTGACCCTCTAATATACCTATTCCTAATTCTGTCCACCTTCGTCACACCCAGTGCAAATCTTAACATCTTTAACTCTGCCACATCCAGCTCTAACTCCTGCCTTTTTGTCAATGCCACTGTCTCCAACCCATATAATATAGCTGGTCTCACTACCCTCTTGTAGACCTTCCTTTTCACTCTTACCTGGTACTCGTCTGTCACAAATCACTCCTGACACACTTCTCCACCCACTCCATCCTGCCTGTACTCTCTTCTTCACCTCTCTTCTGCACTCACCATCACTCTGAACTATTGATCCCAAGTATTTAAACTCATCCACCTTTGCCATCTCTACTCCTTGCATCCTCACCATTCCTCTATCTTCCCTCTCATTCACACTCATATACTCTGCCTTAGTCCTGCTGACCTTCATTCCTCTTCTCTCTAGAGCATATCTCCATCTCTCCAGGGTCTCCTCCACCTGTTCCCTACTCTCACTACAGATTACAATGTCATCTGCAGACGTCATAGTCCACGGGGACTCCTGTCTGATCTCGTCTGTCAACCTGTCCATCACCATTGCAAATAAGCAAGGGCTCAGAGCTGATCCTTGATGTAATCCCACCTCCACCTTAAACGCATCTGTCACTCCCACCGCAGACCTCACCACTGTCACACTACCCTCGTGCATGTCCTGTACCACTCCTACATACTTCTTTGACACTCCTGACTTCCTCATACAATACCACAACTCTTCTCTAGGCACCCTGTCATATACTTTCTCTTAAGTCTACAAAAACAAAATGCAACTCCTTCTGACCTTCTTGTACTTCTCCATCAACACTCTCAGAGCAAACATTGCATCCTTTCCCGGCATGAAACCATACTGCTGATCACTAATCATCACGTCCCTTCTTAACCTAGCTTCCACTACTCTTTTGCATAACTTGATGCTGTGACTGATCAATTTAATCCATCTGTAGTTACTACAGCTCTGCACATCACCCTTATTCTTAAAAATCAGTACCGAAACACTTTTTCTCCATTCCTCAGGCATCCTCTCACTTTCCAAAATTTCATTAAACAATCTGGTTAAAAACTCCACTGCCATTTCACCTAAACACCTCCATGCTTCCACAGGTATGTCATCTGGACCAACAGCCTTTCCATTCTTCATCCTCTTCATAGCTATCCTTACTTCCTCCTTGCTAATCCAGTGCACTTCATGATTTTACCTGCTGCACATCTTTCCTAGCTCGGTCCCTCTGTCTAGCCAATTGGTATAGGTCCTTTTCTCCCTCCTTAGTGTCCAGCCTTTCATACAACTCTTCATATGCCTTATCCTTCGCCACGCACCTCTCATCTCCTTATACTCCTGTCTACTTTCTTCATCTCTCTGACAATCCCACTTCTTCTTTGCCAACTTCTTTTTCTGTATACTCTCCTGTACTTCCTCATTCCACCACCATATCTCCTTGTCATCCTTTCTCTGTCCAGATGTGATACCAAGCACCTTTCTAGCCATCTCCCTTACTAGCCCTGCTGTAGTTACCCAGCTATTTGGTAACTCTTCACTGCCACCCAGTGCCTGTCTTAACTCTTCCCTGAACTCCACCTCACAATTACCCTTTTTCAGTTTCTACCATTTGATCATTGGTGCTGCCCTCACACTCCTCCTCCTCCTCTTCTTGATCACCAGCGTCATCTTACAAACCACCATCCAATGCTGCCTAACTACACTTTCCCCGGTCACCACTTTATAGTCTCCAATCTCCTTCAAATTGGCTGTCCTACATAACATATAATCCACCTGTGTGCATCTTACTCCACTCTTGTATGTCACCCTATGCTCCTCCCTCTTGTTAAAATACATATTCACCTCAGCCATGTCCATCCTTTTCGCAAAATCCACTACCATCTGACCTTCTACATTCCTTTGTTTAACACCATACCAACCCATCACTTCCGCATCCCCTCTGTTCCCTTTACCAACATGCCCACTGAAATCTGCTCCAATCACCACTCTCTCACCCTTGGGTACAGTCATCACCACTTCATCCAACTCACTCCAAATTTCTCTTTCTCATCCATCGCACACCCAACTTGTGGAGCATATTCACTAACAACATTCATCATTACACCATCAGTTTCCAGCTTCATAAACATCACTCTAGCTGACACACACTTCACTTCCAAAACACTCTTAGCATACTGTTCCTTCAGGATAACTCCTACGCCATTTCCCCTCCCATCCACACCATGATAAAACAATTTGAACCCACATCCGATGCACCTAACCTTACTCCCCTTCCATCTGGTCTCTTGCACACACAATATACCAACCTTCCTTCTAGCCATCATATCGGCTAGCTCTAAGATTTCCAGAACATAATACATAAAGCAATAACAGTTTTATTTTCAGTTCTTTCCAAACTTTTAAGAAAGGTGGAGAACATTTTATTCTCCAGATTGTCTACTATCAGCTCATAGTCTGATTCATAGTCAAAGTAAACTTTGTCATACAGATAAAAACAGAGGAAGAAGTGTGCATCACTGCACAAAAATTTGATACTCGGGCTCATATCATATGAATGACAATTTACAGAAGGAAAATAGATTAATAAAAAAATAAGATACAAAAAAGTAAAAGTAAAACAAATTTCAAAGCTCTATTTACATCATAAACACAACAAATACAACAGCAGGAATAGACTCAGTAGCAATAATAAGGATATGCAAAAAAAAAAAAAAAAAAAAAAAAAGTGCTATAATAAGAGGCACACGTAAACTTACCCAGCACCAATGCGTACCATAAACTTACAGTTCACAGTTTTCCTAGTGCAGAGAGAGACGTATGAAGTGAGCTATTCAGAGAGTTTATGTAAACTATGACATATTGCACACAAATGTTTTACCCATGTAGCGTGATAAGCTCTGGGTTTGTTATTCAGCAGTCTGTGTGTGTTTGGTAAGAAACTCTTATGGAATCTGGATGTTCTGCATCTGTTTCTGTAGCACTTCCTTGTTGGCAGGAGTTTGAACAGTCCTTGAGCCAGATGGTGTATATCCCTCAATAGTTTTTGGACTCTGCCGTAGCGTCTGTTTGAATATATGTCCTGTAGGGATTGAAGGTTGGAGCCAATGATTTTTGTGGCCTATTTAACAAATTTATCCAGTGCCGTCTGAAGAGCTTGAGAGCAATTTTCATACCATACAATGATGTCTATTATTACACTCAATCGAGGGTCTGTAGAAGGTTAGTAGGACCTGTGGGGGGAAGTTAGCTCTACGAAGTCTCCTAAGGAAGCGTATACATTGTTGGGCTCTCTTTATAAGGTAGGAACTGTTTGTGCTCCAACTTAGGTCTTGCAAGATATGTACCCCTAGGAATTTGGTGCTATTTACTTCTCTCCACTGCAGCACCATTGATGATGATAGGGGTGTGTGGCTTTTTCTTATTCCTAAAATTGATGATTTCCTTGGTTTTCCCAACATTTAGTGCTAAGTTGCTATCAGTGCACCAATGAACAAGCTGGCTCACTTCTTCCCTGTAGGTCCCCTTGCCTTCCTTATTGATAAGGCCAATTACTGTGGTGTCATCTGCAAATTTGATGATTCTATTTGACTGATGCATAGCTGCGGAGTCATGTGTTAGAACTGTGAAAAGAAGTGGACTGAGTACGCAACCCTTGTGGGACTCCGGTGTTTAGGGTGATGCTGTTTGAGTGATGGTTTCCAGCTGAAACTATTTGTGGCCTTTCGGTTAGAAAGCTGATGATCCAGTTGCATATTGTGATTCCAATGCCCAGGTTACTCAGCTTAGACAGCAGTCATCTTTTATACACTGCAGTTCTCCTTAAAGGGAACTTTCTGTTTTTGTGGCAACAAAGCCCAACCACATTCAAGCAGCTCCAGATTTGCACATCTGCCCTCACACAGTAAGCCCCCATACAGTATCACACCTTGTATTTTAAATGAAATCAGTTTGATTTATTTAAAATTAATTTAGCTCTATGCTCCCCAGATCTTTCCTACTACTCACAGACGTCAGATATTATTCTGATGTATGTCATTAGAAAGTTCCCATATTCATTGACTAAATCTTTAAAACTGTGCTCCTGTAACCACCAAATCACCAGGCAGAACTTACACTAGCACTGTCCTGCCTGAATGTGGCTATGGAAAAAAGTCACACTTCACCATTACTACTTGCCATCCGTAGAAGAAGGTGTGAGAAATAAAAAGACTCCTCACCAAATGCAGGATGATATCTTTGAAGGGTGGACTTTGCAGTGATCAGCAGGCAATTTCCTCATATGAACTCTCAGGTAGGAGTCTATTAGAAGAACAATGTGTTTCAGGGGACAATAGTCTGCCAAAGCTTCTTGTTACAAAGTCATTCTCTTTGCCTGCCAGCTGCTCTTTCTTAGCAAAGGATCAAGCTCATGCCTGCCTCCTAATGATGATAGTAGCAGAAGATGTAAACCTGGTAGCCATCTATGGTAGTGAATCCTAGGGTTCCACACTGTCCATCCTATACTTGAGCATTGAGAGGAATACCATAACTTGCCAGGCAATGACTCAAATCAAGCCTTGGTCTGTTATCCAAGACTTGGAGAGATGTGAAACTGAGAGTAACTAGGTTTTCAAAAAATGAGAGAGAATTTAATTATTTTAATTCTGCTTAAATATTTAAGTGCACTTGTGACCTGTGTGGTGATACTACTTTGTACTTTTCTGCTCTGTTCCATATGATTGTATTTGTTCTGGGACCTTAGTTATTCTGCATTTCTGTTTCCACAAATAGAAGTACTTGTAAAAGCTATCTGTTTAGATTTTAAACCCTGCTGGGCAAACGTCTTGCAGTGTAATTCACAATTGTGGCAGAAGTGTGTAATACTACCACCAGATCTGTGCCTTAATCATTTATTACTGCATTTTTTCCCATAAACAGTGTTACTGGTAATTTTTTTGCATTGTCTGGTGCCTTAAACTGTAGTACAAGTTCAATACTGAGAGAATTGTCTGTGCTCCAGTTTGTGATTCAGTGCTTTTATATTCTGCTTATCATTTACTTGTTTGCATTGTGTATCTGCCCCATGTCCCACTATCACATTAAGCTAAAGTTTATGAAAGAGCTCCAATATTGCCTAGATGGCTTATTCCTTGAAAAACTTCCCAACCCTCCCTGCCTTTTGGTGGTGGTGTTTTTATGTCAGTGTCTCTGCCCTCCACCCCTTATGATCTTCTGATTTCAAAAGTCCCTCCCCTCTAAGCTATCTATGTACTCTTCCCAGCCATTGTTTTCCATAGGCCCATCATTCTGAGTGCTCACCCAGCAAAGCAGTGTTGTTCTTGAGTAAATCTTCTTTGCTACATACTGTTTCATGCTCATTTCCCTGTAGCTCAGCAAAGTTTGTAGTCCTAGCCTACATTCTAGAAGCATTTACTATTATCCAGTGCCATCCAGGAAAAGTTAAGAAAAGAACCTTTGGTTGCTAAATTGCACTTGTTATTTTCAGTGATTGCTTTTCTTTTCTGCTTTTGTGTGCATTTCACTTTTTTTTGTAAAAATTGTAAAAACAAAACAAACAAAAAAAAGCTCTTCCTCTCACTGTTGCTGACTTGAAATTACCTTAAGCTGTTTGTGTTAGCATTGTACTTGTGGGTCTTCTAATGTGCATGTACATCAGGAAGACTGGGTCTATTCATCTTGTGGCAGGAGGTGTTTGCCTGGTCTATATGTGTTTGGAAAAATACAGAAAAGTACTCCTAGTGTAGCCATTTTATTGGCCAGAGGGCTTATTTTTTTTTTCCAATGCTGCATGTTTGCATGGGTTAGTAGTGCTCTATACAGTAGCAAACACCTAGAAAGCAAATTTTTTTCTGTAAAATGATCCATAAAATTGTAACCTGTAAAACAGCAATATAGTGCAAATACCTTGTGCGCCAACAAGTTTAGAGTGGCTAGTTGGGCCTCATGTGACAACACCTTCAGGTTTAATAGAATTCAGTATTGTGTAAACATTAAAGTTAGTAGAAATTAGTACTGTTTAGCTTAATCTTCCCCAATAAAGCACCCTTATTAGTCTATACAAAAAAATCACCTTTAATAGCCTTCTAACCCCAATACACCACTGCCTTGTATAACTCTCAACTGTACTGAATTCCTCAGTAAATACCAGTTTTGAGGACAAAATATTGGGGTGCCAAGAATTCCAGAGTGACCCCCTTAATTCCTGAATTTCCTGGTTATTTTTTTTTAATGAATTTTCTGCTGATGTCATCATGTGCGGGTCATGCACAATGATGTCTGCTTTGTGAAGCAGACTGTCAGCCTTTTGAAATTTGGCTACGGCTCAAGAGGGTGTGTACTCTTTGTTTACCTTTTTCTGAAGGTAACGTGGTTGCAAGACTCTGAGTATGACTTCTGTTTTTACAGTTTGAAAATTCCAGGCTACACCGCTTCCAGTGCATGAATCAGTGTTACCAAGTCTGGCAATGGACTAAAATTCTGGATGTAACCAAAGTTTTTTTTTTTTTTTTTTTAGATCGAATATTAATATTTCGATAACAGCTGTCACCTGCACTTAAAGTGTAAAGATGTCATCAAGAATCATGTCTAGATTGGAGACTTAATAAACAGATTCCAGGTTATTTCACACATATAATATAGAGAGGGACTGGAGAAGAATATGCTCTGTAGAAATGGTGGCATGTGCCGTGGTTGCCTCACTCCTAGCCAGGTTATGTTCAGTTGACTCTCTGCCATCTAGCTAAGGACTGACTCCAAGCACACACTGATATTCATAAAGACAGGTGCAGACCCCTGAGCCTGACATGGGGGGGAGGCCCAAAAATAGGGACACATTTTAAGTATTGCTCTTGTAAACTTAGAAAGTTGCAAGAATAACATGATTTATGTTAACATGGTTTTTCTGAAGAATATGAAGTCTGAAACTCAATTGCATGTCATTATTTAGTGACTTTAATCCTTAGAACATTCTAGTGATTTGCAAAACAAAAAAAAAACAATTTTTATGAGGAACAGTCCAAAAATATGAGGCGAAAATCTGTACAGTTGAGAGGTATGGTACTAGGGGTCAATATGAAATACCTCTCCTTCAGATGACATTCATAAGCCACAGAGTATGCACAGTGAACAGCAACTGCACCAGAGTCGATTCCTGTAGGAAGCCATGTTGCAGAAGCCGAATAACAGAGAAACTAAAATTACACCACCCACTGTGAGCAGCTCGAGATGTAAAGATGAAGCATTGTGCCTTTAAACAACAAAAGAATCTTAGAAATCTTGATAAAGTTATAATGGACTGTGCCAAGTGCATTTGAAAGAACAAAGACCAAAATGAAATATAACCTTTCATCTCTAAAACTGTGGTGGTCACGCACAACCCAAATAAATATTACCTCTGTACCGAGTCTTGATCTAAAACTGAACTGGAAAGAGTCAAATGTATCATAAGATACTGAATAGGAATTCATCTACATACACCACTTTCCCAGTAGCCTTACCTATAAAAGGAATGTTAGGTACAAGGTGGTTCTCCAGGTTTAGAACCAAAGTTGTTTTGTCAGAATTGTGGAAATCAATGTCTCTTTTAGAATAGATGAGGGAGAAAAGCTTTCTCAAATGACCTCAATGAATCTAGACATGATTTAGCAAACCTATGAGAATCTAACCAGCAGTGATCAGAATACAAATATTAAATTACTTATATGATCTCATCATAGTTAATGTGAGAAGAAATAAAAAGTTTGCCCTAGAAAACCTTGGGTAATCCAAAACTGACCCTTATAAGTTCATAGGCTATTACTAGACAAATACTAGGGATCTTACAAGCCTAGCCATGCACATGCCAAAGTGGGCATTGTTGATAAGGGCTGAGTAGAGTGGTGCTATAACTTCCTTGGACCTGGATGCCATACCCTTCCCTATAAGTTAAGTGACAGAATGATTTTCTTACTAGCTTAGCAATGTGTTTGTCAAAGGCCAGATTGCTGTCTATCCATTGTAGACAATTTTTAATACAGTAAAAGGTCAGTGCTGTAATTTTATGACAGCTAGATTTGTCTGGACAAAATAAATACGTTAGCATGAGATCAGGGGCCTGGTGTCCCATAGTTCAGGCAGGGAAAGTTTTTATGGCCAGCAGGAAGTTTCTGACTTTGTTTTTGAGTCTGGTTATATTTTGTGTTTAATAGTTTGTTCTATTTGCATTGAAAGGTTGGTATCCCGCAATCCCATTGGATTGGGTGGGGTTACATAATTATGTTTGGAAATTTTATGTTAATCAGTGTACAGACACTTGGTCAGTTGTACCTACTTTTCATGGGCATTTGTCCAGATTTTTGAATTCCAGGTTGAGAGGTATGCTGCCTTGTAGCTCACAAGTCAAAGGACTGGATATTATGGATATGCAGCTTACAATCTTGTGTAACCAGCTTGGTGAACACGAGCATCATGAGACAAGGTAGCAATTGTCTCATGTTTATTGACACTTAATCCTTAAAAAAATCACAGTATGTGAGAGGTGTAATTGCACAATGACATTGGAGATAAAACTCTTGCATACAGATCCACATCTGATTGTCGAAACCACCCACCTCACATAGTCTGTGTGTGTGTTGTGTGCTGACATATACTGAGACACTTAAAACCAATCTTCCTAAACAACAAAGAATACTTAGACCACCTGCTGTCAAAGCTATGCCTCGGTGAGCCCAAAGACCCTCAGAAAAAACACCACCTAACACCATACATACTGTCCCTCACTGGAGTCCCAAACACTAATTCCCTAAGGCAAGCAAACACTTCCCAGGACTGCCCTCATAGTGGACTCCATTGTAATATATACTGATGTCCCTCTAAGTGGGCTGAACAAGGAGAAGATAACTCTTAGTTGCCTGTCTAAAGCCAGGATCTGTCAAATCTTGCATGCACTTAAGTCATTAGGCCATAGGTACCAGTATGATTCCATCATAGTCCATGTAGGTGTAAATGACTTGAGATGTACCACTCTGAACCATATGGAGCTTTTAGTCTGTGTGTCCCAGGATGGTATAAGCCTGGGAATGAACAGCATATTGCCATCACCAAGGATGGTGCAAAATATGAGCAAAAAATGATTTCAACAACTGTCTTTCTAGTGTCATTCTAAGGGGATCCAATATTTGTCAGTTTGGGAAGACACGGTCAACAGGCCATGTTGCTTTGCCAGGGATGGTCTGCACCTTTTCCATCTATGCTTTGGAATACTGGATAAGGTGCTGTCTGCCCCATAGTGCATTTTTTAGGTAATGCCGAATTGACAAACCTACTGACATAGCAAAATGAACTCAACAGAACCTCAAGGTGTTACACTCCCTCCAAGCTCTCCTACCACTCGAAACTATAGATATCTGTGCAGTTACTGAGACATGGTTTAAAGTGGCAGAGAGTATCCAAGCAGTGCAAGTATTCAGTGCCTTCCACACTTTGATTAATAGCTGCACAGGCGAGGTAAAGATGGAGATGTCTCAATATACATCACTAATAAACATACCTCTATGGTGGACAAACATGATGACATGCTGGAGTTCCTCCACTTGCTGATCATTATGGACAGAATCCTGTACAATATCCTAGCCATCTATAGGTCAACATCCATGTCCCAAGTAGCTCACAATGCATACTTGGACCTACTGGAGACATTTGCCATCCAACCTAACACCATGCTCATGGGAGACTTTAATTACCCCTTTATACATTGGGACTCCTATATGGCCTCAGGCAACAGAGATTCCTGGACTTTTTAAATGTAAACACCCTTGACCAAATAGTGAATGCACCCACTGCAGGCTCCAACATACTGGACCTTGTGCTCACAAATATGGGAGAATGCTGCACCCCATCTCTTGAGTCTGGTAAGGGCCAACCATAATGCCATCTCAATCAAAATCAATTTTTACCAGTAACAGTTAGGAACTATTCCAAGGCAAATTATATTTTATTAAGTGATGGTTTGTCAAAATTCATTACCCCCTCCAAAGCCTGAGAACACACTAGCCTGTGCTGAATTGCTGTCAGAAGCTTTGTACAACTATGTCACTGGGTGCATAGATGCTGCCGTACCTACTAGAAGTAAGCCCAGCACTAGCCCCAGAAGCAAACCTCCCTGGCGGCACCACAAATTCAACAGGATGTACAACAATAGGAAATCAAATTATGGCAAAAATCAGAAAAGGTAATTCTCATATAGAAAAAAAAACCTCTCATCAAAGTAAATAGGCAACTAAGAGGGGTAATTGGGTCAAACAAAGCCAACTTTGAGGTTAAGATAACCTCCCAGGTGAAAGGTAACCATAATGCCTTCTACAGCAATGTCAGAAGTCTCAGCACATAGAAATGTGTTGAACTGGTGGTTAATGGTACCACATTCACCATGCCTGGTGATATAGCAAACCTGACAGTAGACAAATTCAGTTCCATCTTTACCCCCTCCTCACATCCCCAACCATCCCCCCAGTAATACCCTCAAACATAATCCCTCCAACTATATCTAGGGAGCATGTACTGGCTGAACTCTCTAAAGACAAGAACACAGCCTTAATGGGCTCTGATAACATCCCATGATGCCTCCTGAATAGTCTAAAATATGGCTTATCAGGATCCCTGGAGTCATTTATTTAAGTATGGTCTTAAAACAGGCTTTGTCCCACTTGAATGGAGGACTGTGACTCAGCCTCCTTCATAAAAGAGGTCCCTCAATAGGTCTTGGAAACTGCAGACAGATTAATCTGACTAGTCTTTTTTGCAAAGCCATGGAAAGAATTATCATGGCAATTATCCACAATGACATAGGAGACCTCCAGACACTGGATCCATCCCAGTTTGCTTTGTCAAAGAAAGGTTATGCTTTCTGAATCTGGTGGACTTCTTTGAAAAAGTCACTAATGCAATGGATGAGAGGAACATTGTGCATACTGCCTACCTAGCTATAGCTAAGGCATTTAATACAATACCCCGGTTGGGCATTGGCAACAAATTTACAGAACTAGATCTAAACCCCTTTATAACACACTGGATAGCTAGCTAGCTCACTGATGGGATGCAAGAGGATAGAATTGGTGAGGTCACCTCCACAAAGATGACAGTCACCAGTAGAGTCCTCCAGGGCTATGTGCTAGGCCCACTCCTCTTTGGCATTTTCTTCTTGGATTCCAATGCCAATGTCAAAGGCCTATGGCTAACCAAGTTTGCAGATGATTGCAAACTGGGAGTAGCCATTGACCCCTGCCCCCCCCTTTCAGGAAGTTCTAATACAGATAAATGTTTGGTGCCAAAGCCATGGCTTCAAACAAGAAATGCATTATAGTACCTTTGGGAAGTCTGCCACCTCAGGTAACTACATCATCAATAAAATGCTCTTAAAATTTGATTTACTACTAGAGATTTGGAAACTCCTGTAGATAGTAACCTAGTCTTTGACCAACATGTGTCTTCTTCTTTCGGATTTTCCCAGTTAGGGGTCGCCACAGCAGATCACCTTGTCCGCTCATGATTGGCAGTGGAGTTTTACTGTGTCAAGTTGCCAGCCCAGCGCTCAACCTTCCACAGAAGGCACACACATGCCCACACTCACACCTAGGGCCAATTTTAGAGTGTCCAATCCACCTGCAGCATGTCTTTGGGATGTCGGAGGAAACCGGAGCACCCGGCGGAAACCCATACGACTAGAGGGAGGACATGCAGACTCCGCACAGAAGGCACCCCAGCCGAGGATCGAACCGGAGAACCTCTTGCTGTGAGGTGGCAATGCTAACCACTGCACCACTGTGGCCACCCATCTTTGACCAACATGTGTCTAAAGTAGTAATAAAACTCTTCTATGTTGATCAGCTTATAAACAAGGGCATGGCATCTCGGTCCAAATAGGTAATCATGCCACTGTACTTGGCCCTCATCAGACCCATCATAGAGTATAATGCCTCCTTTGATATGTACCTGATCAGACACATGGAGCAACTGGTATGGCCACAAAGGTATCTTACACAAAATACAGGTTGTAAGCACTATGTCCTGGGCTGATCACCTCAAAGTCCTGTCCATTTACTCTGTATCATACAGACTTCTGAGAGATCTTTGCCTGGCATACAAGGCATCCCTGGACCCTGTTTTGATGAATCTTTTGCACATCCATAAAGCAAACATCATCAGAAGTACCATCAGAAGTACTAGATTAAAAGACCTAAATTTTGATAGCAACATAAATAGGATATGCTGGCAAGGCAAATATGTTTCTCAGACCCTTTTTAAGAGCAACTTGGACCAATGGTGGGTAATCTGAAATTCATCCCTGGTCTAGCTCCTATGTCTCTGATGAACAGAGGCAATCAGTAAATCACCCCCTATAAATCAAATTTTGTGGGTCACATTTGGGATGCATGGCTTGGCTTTTAAGGGCTCTAGTCATTGTTAGCCTAGTATACACCTATGAAACTAAGCCCTCAGTGGAAGATGTGTAGTTAAGGTTGTATTCTTTCTTCCACTAAGGCCATGACAGACTTTGCTGACTGGGGTTAAGGAAATTCCCCATATGTCTTCTCATGCCAGATAGGCTCAAAGGCACACCTGCAACAATAGACATTCATGTATTGTGTGAATGGTGGGTTCTCTCTTCACAGACATGGGGACACTCTTTTGACCACATGGGGACACTCTTTTGACCACAATGTTATGACTGTGCAATGCAAGACTACATACAGTTCTCTCATGATTATGCACCACCTCTAGAATGTGCCTCTCGGATGCAGAAAGATCATCATCTGGTACTTACTGCTCACCATACACTCACTTTTATTGCATTTCACACTAAATGAGCACAGGCCTCCCTCTGCTGGAGCTAGGAGCACGGAAATGTCTCCCTCACCCTCACTTTCATTTCTGAGGAGGGGGATTATCAGGATCCTGAGATCATGTTTTGGAAATGAACAAGGACACTGAGACCTCCCCTCCTCATATTTCACTTCCAGGATCATTTTTGGAAAGATGTTCTAGTTTATGTGGTACATAATAGACTGACCTGTAGCTTTGCACTGTTTTGTTTTTCTTCAAAAAAGTTCTTTCAGTATTTATGGAATAAGGACAAGGAATCTTGGGTTACTCCCTCTATGAAACTTGTTCTAAAGATGACATATGACTTGGAAGCATTTTTGCTTAAATTCCTTCTGTTACTAAGAAAGCTGTAAACCACTGGAGTGATATCTTTGCTAAACATCCCAGGAGGCATTCTTCTATGAACTGTTTGAGCCATTATTAGTTCTAGAGACCACACCACCTCCCTGTATTGCCACCTGCTAATATGGATGGCAAAATAACTTTCTCTTTTGCAACTTTGGGCCTCAGGTCTCCAAAATATTTATCTCACCTCTTCAAGTTCCAGTCTGGTCTTTTAGACTAGGCTTTGGAATAGTTTACTGAGTTCACTGTTTCCAGAGTAATGGATTCTCTGGAAAAGACACTTACAACAGCTTCTTCAGTAAGTTTTCATATGTAGCCAATGGTAATATTGACAATGTTGATACTGTGGGTAGTGTAGCTGAATCAAAGATGTACACTCTCTCTTGATTATGTGGCTTAAGGTTTCTTTTTTGCTTCAAAGATAAGCTAAGGAAGACAACTCTGGATTCATGTCTGTTGTTGAAGTTGTCATCATGCAGGCTTATCAGGATCTGATGGAAGACCAGCAAATGAGAAGGGAAACAGGTGATGACTATCATGGCTGGTCTTCCTTCCTCCCTCCTCCTCTTCTAGGTTAATGTAGTTTCCCCTAGAAATAAGAAGCCCCCCCACACACACACATGGAATGAAGAAGGCACTGATGTATCAAGCAGTCAAACTCTCTGCCTCCATAAGCAAAGTTTTGCAGTGAGATTCTCAGCTGAGAAGACCTCATTTTTAGGTGAAGTTGTTGGATATTGTCTTGTTTCAGATATTCATACTGACAGACAGTCCAAAAAATTGCAGTCTTAGTAACCCATATGAAGATGCAGATCAGTGTAGAAAAAAGAAAATGTCTGCACTCATTGAGCATCATAGTAACCACCATTTTCATTGCTTCATTTACCTGCCTACAGAGGCATATGCATGCATGTAGACTAAAAGTGCCAGTGGCTGCAGAGTTATATCTTCATGCACCTCAGATGTAGTCAGATCTCTGTTACTGGACTTATGTTAATCTCAGGTTCCTATCTCTGGACTTTATAATGGTGGATGATGCCCACCAGTCTAATTGTGTGGTTAGTCTTCATCTGAATCTGTCATAGTCTTGCTTAAATGAAAGCATGAAAAGCCTCCACTTCCCAAAGATTCTTCATGGTATAGGGAAAATAGGACAGTATGGGTGAGAACTTGACATAGATCTGTTCAAGATAAAATAATATTCCTTAAACTTCAGATTTTAGAAAGGGAATTGAGACCAGAACCCTTCATGGTTTTGTCAGAGGCGCCATGGTGTGCTATATGAGCAAACAGGGCAGCACGTGTATACTTCTTGTGGAGACAAGAGATGCAGATTTAGCAGTAGGCCAAAGAATGCCACATTACTCAGTCATTCACATCCATGGGGAAGTGAATGCTCTAGAACATTCTCAGTTCCAAATCTAGCCTATTTGTAGAGCTGAAGACAAGGGAGATTGGTCTGATCTGGTTCTTCCAGGATTAGTTATATCAGGGTTTGACCTGTTTAGTACCTAGAAAAATATGCCCCCCCCCCAGGTTTGTTTGGTTCAGCAGGGCAATAGAAGTTTATGATAAATGTGTTCTGCCTTTCACACCTGTGAATATTTTCTATGCCTTTTCTATATTTCCCTCTGATTCTGGGTCCACCAGTAAAATGTAAAGAAGAAAGTTCAGAACGCATTCTCCTTATCCATTGGTATCCATGAATGGTGTAATTGTAGGCACTCAGGTTTCTAGAAGTGCAGGAACCTACCACACTACAAATCAAGGGAATTCCCCTTGGAATGGCCAACATCCAGACATTGCTGCACATTCAGATCCTTTGCTCCTATTGGACCATGCAACAGAATAGTCACAGATCAATAAAGTCACTAGAAGGCCACCTCACTATCAGACCTACTTATCTAAGTTGATGTGGTTTTCTGTCTGGGAATGAAACATTATATACTTCCTCAGTCACTTAGTTTGAAATTGATTGTGGTTTACCTCATTCATCTGTTTAACCTAGGTCTTAAAACATCTTATGCTGAAGATGCATGTTTTTATCACCTTTATTGAATTCCTACTTAAGACACCAGGAAACATACGTTTATATAAAACAAATCATGTTAACATGTTCACAGTTACAAACATTATACATCACATAACATACTTTTATACAATTATCATTAATCCAACATTACATAAATTGCACAATTCCTGCCTTCTCTTAAATCTCACTCCTCCTCCAAAACATTATTCTGCATGTATTGTTCCCACAATTTCCATTTATTTCTATATAGTTTGCTCCTACCCTTTTCTAAAGATCCCATTTCTAGTTCCCTATCAGCAGAATTGCCTTTCTCCATTTTTGCATTGGCTTGGTTCTTAGAATACTTTCTGCTACCTTAAGAATACAATGTTTTGTATGGCTAGTATTCTTGTTATGCATGCAAAATCCCACTCACTCCTTATTTCTTGAATTTTCTCCTGCTTTACCGTCATCATCTCTTTCCACTTTGAATTATAGTTTCTGCTTGTGTTATTGTATGTGAGCCTTAACTATGTAGTTCTAAAATACCCCTTCAAGTCAGGTAATCTTAACCCACCTTATCCTTTAGGAAGGATCAGTTTTATTCCACTTGACATCTTCCGCTTCTAGATAAAAATCCCTCAACACTTTATTAATTACTGTCCACAACTTCCCCTCAGGTTTATAAAAATATGCCTGATCTGTGTATAAAACTAAAGGGACTAAAACATCTTCATTGCTTGTATCTTGCTATCTAAAGCCATAAACAAGAGTTTCCAGTTTCTCAGTTTTTGTTTTATCTTTTTTAGCCCATACTCCTAAATACTTAATTTTATCATGTTCCCATAAATATGGGTATTGCTGTACCAATTCATATGCAGGAACATAGTTTACAGCTATAGCCTTTGTTCCATCTTTAACTTTATATGATGAAAAGATTAGAAAACTGTTGGGAGAATGTTCCACAACACAGAGATTTTCCTTTCTCAGTTTATCTGGTACAAAATAATATCTGCAAATAAAGACAACTTTTCTTGATTACTAGACTAATTATATCCTTGAATTTCTGAGTCCCTTATTTTCTTTGCTAGTGTCTCTAAATATAATACAAATAAAGGTGAAAAGAGGATACCCCTACCTGGTTACTCTCTTCAAACAGAACTTATCAGAGAAGAACCCTCCCACTTTACACTTCAGATCCATCATATATCCTGCTAATTAACCTTATTATTACATCATTGGCCCTAGGCATGAGTGCGTGCATGTGTGTACCTTCTGTGGAAAGTTGGGTTCTGGGCTGACAACTTGACACTGTAAAACTCCACTGCCAATCATGAGTGGACAGGTGATCCATTGTGGTGACCCCTAACTGGGAAAAGCCGAAAGAAGAAGATTGCATCAGGCAATACAAATGTTTCCATTGCCCCTACACTTTAAATATCAGCTTACTCTTTAGAAAGCTTTATCTGCATCAAGACACTCCAACAGCAGCAGTATTTTTTTATAGTCTGCTTCCCTCTGGATCATTTTTCTATTAATGTTGTCAAATATTTGACTCTCTCCACAAAACCACATTGATCCATAGCTATCATTTTAGACAACACCTTTGCTATTATTTTAGTTAGTATAGCCATAAACACTTTATAATCATGGTTTAAAATTGAAATGGGGTCTATATGAAGCTAGGTCTGATGGGTCTACCATCATTTGTTAATTGCTACCACAGCTTTTTCCCCCAAGGTGTTTGTGCTTCCCCTTCTTGTAAAACAGTTAAATAAAATCTTCCATGTTTTATCACTTTCTTCTCTCCGATCTTCCAAACTTCCACAGGAATACCATCTGTTTCTGGAGACTTTCCTGAAGACTGATTATGCATCACCATTTTTTTGTCTAGTATCCTATCTAAACAGTTAATTGTTGAGTATTTTCTACCTCTAACCATAGCTTAATTAAGTCTTCCAAAAATATTTCTATTTGTGCTTGTTCTTGATGTCCACATTTCTCTGCTTTGTATAAATTTTCATAAAATTTCTAAAATATTTTTAACACCTATACAGGATCCCTGGTTATTTTTCTTGTTCTAGGCTCAGTAAGTTTGATGACAACCCTTTCGACTTTCTGTTGCCTAAGTCATAGTGCTAAAACTTTTTGTGCTCTGGAGTTATTAAAATAATAGTTGCAGCAGTCTTTCTAAACTCATGCATATTATCCAGATACTCTCTTATTTTCTGTTTAGCACTCTGCAGTTGTGCCTTTTCTTGCTCTGAGAGAGTCCCCTTACTCTACAGTACTTTAACCTTTGTCAGCCCTTCTAAGTAATTCCTATTACTTCTTAAACATATCTCTTTCTCGTTTTTTTCTACCCTATTTTTAAACTCCATTTTTATTTTATCCCACTAACTAAATATAGATTCCAAAGAAATTTCTGTCGGTCTTAATAACTTTCAAATTCCCCTACCCATTCGTAAAATTTCTCTCAACAGGTGGGTGGGAAAGCACCAGTGTCTCATTTTTACTTCATTACCCTGCTTTTTTATTTTAGTTTGTATTAGCAAATTATCTGAAATTGTTATTGGATGTGTGTCAAAGCTTTCAGTTTCATTAACATATCCTGTGAAATCCCTAGTTTATATATTTTTGTCAATTTTTCCCTTTTTTATTAAAAAGTTCTTGATTGACATCATTTGCAAATCAGCATTTTTGTTTTATATTCCTGATAATAATTTCTGTCTAGTCTAGCCCAATAAACCTTGGGGAATAATATGTAAATTCTGACCGAGTTCCTACTATTGAATTTATGCCTTCTATACCAAATAGTTTCATACATTTCTTCAGCAATCTACCCTCTTTTTGTAATATTTCACTTCTAAGTCCACCTGATACATCCTCACTACAGCAAATTGTTTGTCCATAATATTCTGCTGAGTATCCACCCTAAAATCCTTTCTTTGTCAAATTCACATGCTCATTTCTTTCCAAATGTGTCTCCTACATCTTTACTATTTGCACTCTGCATTTCTTAATATAACTAAATATTTTTCCTTTTTGTCTATACCTGTAAAGCCATTTACATTCCAAGATAATATGGATAGTGTAGCCATTATGATAATAAGCTATCTTCCCCACCCATTATATATGACAGTTTTTTTACTGCATATTTCAATCTTTCATGCTACAAGTGCACATACATTTGGCAGGCTTTTATTTTATAAAGTTACTTATCTCCATTTGAACCTATGCCAAATTTTAAAGATTTTCTGTTTTTATTAAAACCCTCAAACCAAAAATGAAATACATAACACTCCCACCCCCTATAAACTTAGAACAAACACACAAAACTATGTACATTCTCAAAAAATGAAGTTTAATCCTCCAGAGTGGAATAACTGCCTCAAACTGATAGTTGCACCTGCAGGCATTCCCCAACCTAAAATTAAAGTTAGCCATGCTAAAGCACATGTTACAGCCTGTGTTCCCACTTATGCTGATTGCTGTTATTTTCTTTTTCTATTCCCTCCTAGATGTGAAAAACAGATTGTATGCCTTTAGAACGCATTAACTTTTAGCCCTAGAATTCACTTTATTTAAATAAAACTTAATTGTATAATGTTCTTTTAAAAGCATTAAACTATTAAGGCTATATTCACTTCCCAAAATTACAAACTTTATTTTTCACTGAATTGCTTACCATTGTACCTTTAAATTTTGCATTTTCCTCAGAAAAGAATACTCAGAACTTTCAGGATTAATTGCTTTCACATACATGCAGTTTGTCTCCATGTATGGATAGTCCGCAGTGAGAAGAAAAGCTAACAGCTTTGCAAATATATGTAGGAATCTTTGTAAATTTCTCTCATTAAAGAATGTACAGAATTCTCCTGGCCTACTGCCTTCAGCAAAGAATGCTTAGGATTCTCAGTATTAATTGCTTGCAGTTACAGACAACTCATATCAAAGTACAATAGTTAGCAATGAATCTTTGTAACTTTCACTCAAAACAGAATGTACTGCCTTCAGCTGCAGACTTCTCGACTCCCACTGAACGTTTGCTAATGGAAAAAAAGCTAATATCCTTGCAAATGTAAAAAAAATGCATTTTTCATGGCTTACATAATTTTGTCTTTCACAAAGCAATTTGTAGCTGACACCAAGGATTAATCTTTGACATTGACCCCTGTAAAACAAAGGAAAAGTCTTAATTCTACTATAATATAGTCAGTGTATGTTTACACCCCACTCCTAATCCAGCAGTACAAGATAACAGCATATTAACATTAAACTTGCTTTTGCCAGCCTTTCTTCTCTTGTTATACTGAAAAGGCTATCCTTCTTACAACTACAAAAGTACTTGTTAAAATATCTTTAATGTATGCAACAGTCACTGAAAAGACTCCCCCACATTTAAAATAACACTGACTATAAACTACAAAAACTGCTTTACTATACATAACATGCAGTTTATACTGTGCTGTGAAATGTTTTCTACAAATACCAATAAGAATTAAAATAGAAAAAAATCAAGAAAAAACGTTGAATACACAAATAGCATCAACGAGCCAGAGCCACCACTGAATAATTAAATTAATGCTCTTTATTGAAGGTTAACGTTTTCACCTCCGCCACTGCAGAAGCTTCTTCAGAAAATCAAAAAACACCAAAGAAAGGCGCCAACATTTAAAACTTTAACAACATGATGTCACTTCCTTAGTTACATTGTGACTAAGTTGTTAAGTAAACCAAATACTCAGTCGCCGAAAAGCTAAATAAAACCATACCTATCCATGTTTCTAATCATCACAAATTTAAAAAGTATCACAAGTGAGTCACCCATAAAAAGTGCTGCCGCACTGCCCACTTGATTAAAAATATAAAAAACAAGTTTTTTGTACATCCACAATCAAAAATTAGACAACAATTTCTAATTACATCACTAATATCGAAAACAATTAAGCAGCCTTAACCATGAGTCACAATATTAACGAAGCAAGTCCATATAAACATATTTTACATATATTTTACTCTAGCTCTGTCTTATCTCAAATAAGACCCATCAGAGGGCTTTTTTAGGGGGGAAGAACAACCGTTACCAGCATCAAAAGAACTGGAGCAAATAGTAGTACCAAATGGACAGGAGGTCCTTTAATAGACTTGAGCCAACCTACGATTTTGGTCAATAACAAAGGTGACTTTAAAGTGTACAACTTTTCTAATATTTCTATCAACAAAGACTTGGTTGAATTGCTGGCAAACGGGTTCTCCTTTGTTCCAGATCAGAAGCTTAGATTAGCTAAAATATTGATTGACTTGAAATGTTATGTGCGTAGATTGAATTTGAAAGTTTTTTTTCAACAATGAAATACAAAGTGAGAGATCCACCCTTAAATTGTCCAGCACATTTAACCCCCCCCCCCCCTGCATCCCAATTTACATATTTTTGAGAGTGTTTGTGAACTGGATCTTAGACACTTATTTGGTTCTGTGAAATGGTTTGACAATCGGAGTAATATTTCATTTGACCAAGTGATGGCTTTGAATAATTTATGTGGGATGTCAGTAAGGGTAATGAAACCCGATTAAGGAGGGGGTTTTAGTCATCTTTGATAAAGCTGATTATAATAGGAGAATGTTGTTGGTGTTGAATTCTGCTGCTTATGAATGTTCTTCCTTAAATGAGATGGTAGGGACCCAAAATAGTATCAAAGGGTACTTTAGGGATTTGTTTATTGAAGGGAAGATCGATATTGACACACACAACTTCATTAACATCTCTTTCCCTAAGGTGCCGGTCATGTTTGGGATCCCTAAAATACATAAGGACCTGGTGAACCCACCGATGCGGGCTTTAGTTGATGGGAGATGTTCTATCACCCACCCATGTTCTAGATTAATTGATGGTATAATATCTAAATACTTGCGGTTAATCCCTGAAATTTGTAAGGACTCTTGGTCATTTTTGAAATCTATTAATGACATCAAATTCGACCCATCATTCAATTTCCTAACCGTTGATGTGGTTGACCTTTACACCTCTATACCACATCAGGAAGCGGTAGAATGGGTCGAATTGATGCTGACGCGCCTTAATGCCCCCAAGGATGACATAGCGGTTGTGACTCAACTATTGGACATCGTATTGTCATCTAACTTTTTTCTTTTTGATGATCGCTACTACCTTCAGAAACAAGGGATTGCCATGGGCTCTCCCTGTGGGGGTAGTGTAGCGAACCTCTTTGTCGCTTACTGGGAGAAAACATTCCTCTTAAACAATCTAAGGTTTAAAAACATAAAATATTACACGCGCTTTTTAAATGATGTGTTCATCTTAGTACAAGGAGGTGAAGGGATTGCAGTAGAACTTATAAAATACATGAATGAGACCACTTCATTCTTGAAATTTACTTATCATTTCTCAACGAAAGAAATCGACTATCTTGATGTGAAGTTGGTAAAGGATTCGTGTAATAACAGCTTCCAGTCATGCATCTTTAGGAAACCAACTTACTGCAACTCTTTCTTGCACTTTTCCAGTAACCATCCACCGAAACAAAAGAGATCAATTGTCAAGGGACAACTGGTCAGAGCGGTGCGAATGTGTAGTACGATCGAAGCATTCGATCTGGAATGTGCCACTTTGAAAGAAATGTTTATGAATAGAGGGTACCCAGTAGATTTGATAGATGATTTGATTGAGGAGGTCTCTTTAAAAAGGGACAATGGTTTTTATCAACCTTTACTTTTCAATAATGAACAGGTTCCTCCTCAAATGATAGATGAAGGGGTTGATTTTATAACAAATACTACCTTGACTGTTAATACTGACATCAATGTAGGTCTAAAAGAGGCTGATTTTAAGACTAGTCTCGTCACAACGTACTTTAGGTGTGTGGGCGATTTATGTTCTATAATCAAAAAGAATTGGTATTTCATTCATAATAATTCTACATTATCCCAAATATTGGGCACACACCCTTCCATTGTTTATAGGAGGGGGAGTAATTTAAAAGAACTTTTGCAGAGATGTAGACTGGCTTATCCGTTCACAAGACAAAGTGATACATCAATCTGTGGGGCTTGTAATAGATGTAAATTTCTAAAAACAGGGAGTTCTTTCATTATCAGGGATAAGAAATACACCAGCAATTCTAGGATAAACTGTAACACAAAATCTGTTGTTTATGCTGCCTTTTGTGACTGTTGCCCTGGGTTTTATATAGGGAAAATGGATCGTAGGTTAAGCGACCGTATTTATCAACACTGTTATGCCATAAAGAACAAGAAAGGTGACAATGCCCTATCTAAACATATTTTGAACAATATGGGACATAGTTCCCATTTTATGGGGATTGATCACATTACTATGGGAATTAGAGGGGTTCCCCAGTCCCTCATCCTGGAAACTAAAGAGCTTGAGTGGCAAATTCTTTTAGATGCTTTCTCTTACCCTGGCTTAAACGAGTGTTGTAATATTTCTTCTGTCTTAAGGTATAGAAGTTATTTGAGATGAGACAGAGCTAGAGTAAAATATATGTAAAATATGTTTATATGGACTTGCTTCGTTAATATTGTGACTCATGGTTAAGGCTGCCTAATTGTTTTCGATATTAGTGATGTAATTAGAACTTGTCTAATTTTTGATTGTGGATGTACAAAAAACTTGTTTTTTTATATTTTTAATCAAGTGGGCAGTGCGGCAGCACTTTTTATGGGTGACTCACTTGTGATACTTTTTAAATTTGTGATGATTAGAAACATGGATAGGTATGGTTTTATTTAGCTTTTCGGCGACTGAGTATTTGGTTTACTTAACAACTTAGTCACAATGTAACTAAGGAAGTGACATCATGTTGTTAAAGTTTTAAATGTTGGCGCCTTTCTTTGGTGTTTTTTGATTTTCTGAAGAAGCTTCTGCAGTGGCGGAGGTGAAAACGTTAACCTTCAATAAAGAGCGTTAATTTAATTATTCAGTGGTGGCTCTGGCTCGTTGACACTATTTGTGTATTCAATAAGAATTAAAATGGTTTAATTAGTTTCTTCTTTCCCCCTTTAGTGCTTTCCAAACATTATTGACATAAAGTGCGGTATATGCTTTAGAGTTCACCCACAAGTTTAACAAAGTCAACAAAAATTCAGTCTTTCTCAGACACTTTTTCTTTGAAAGCTATAGTTCACTAACTGGATTGATGCTTTATATTCTCCCATTTACTCACTAATTTCAGTGTTGCAGGGTCTTCCTGTTCATCTCAATCTCCTAACACTAGACTCTGGTTCAAGTCTAAAGTACTTCTGTTTCTTAACTCATGTGCATTTTTTGTATCTCAAGCCTTTTTTGGAATATTGGAAAGAATTTGATTGGCAACGTCTCTCTCTAAGCTTTATTGCTTGAAGAATGAGAAGCAGATTCCCCTTCTGTTTGCTTGACTCAATTTTGTTGGATAAACATTTTTATTTTCTCCTTACCTGTTCTACATCCAAGAATGTCTTTGATCTTCTAGGGAAAAATTATTTGAAGACAGCTGGATACAGAAGCTTGAATCTCACACCTGCCTCTCAACATGCCCTGATTGCTGGGATAACTTTGCTTCTCTTTTGCCTCTTGTACAGTGAAAAAATCATTTTCTACAAACACTCTGCTATCTCCAATTTTAATACATTTTTCTTTTGTTAGATTTGTAAGGATTAACTCTTTCATCTGGTATGATTTTTACTAATAATATAGGTCTTGGCTGCTTTCTCATGGTTAGTTTTGGAGCATACACTCAATATGCCCTTTTAATTAACAAATCCTGCTGTGGAATACTAGTTAAGTTGCTTATTTGTGTTTTCATAAAATTAATGCAGTCTGTTCCTTCCAGTTACTATGGTACAGCAAAAAAATTGAGGTTTTGTCTGCTCACTCTGTTTTCTAGCTCTAACATTTTTTGAAACTGCTCTTCTTGTGAATTCTCATACTCAGCCAGCTTTTTCTTTATTTTTAACCACTGATTTTGTAGTTTTATCAGTGCATCTGAATAGCTAAAGCTCCTTCTGTTTTCAGCTTTTTATTTGAATTGTTGTACTCCTTCAATATTTCATTTATTTTAATCAACTCTGAGTACATTTGATTTACTTTTTTTCATCTAAATTACTGTAAGTCATCTCTTGTACTAAAGCTGAAGCCTGAACTGCTTTTTGCTGAACAGTTGCAGGATTCTTCCCAGGCAGTATTTTCTCATCACCTTTTCTAGTTGATTTTCTTTCACATCTATGTTTTGCCTTTGCTGACATCCAGGCAGTTACTTGTTAGCCAGTAAGTGAATTTTACTCAAGATGATAATATAGTTGGCCCTTGTTTCTCATTTTATTTTTTCATGCTGTGAGAGCTGAAATTAAGATGTTGATGAGTGTGCAACCATCTTGAAAGTCCATAAATGCATGATGTTGATCAGGGGAACATCTCTGTGACACTTGACTACCTTGTGAGTCCTATGTTTCAATTGCTGCCTCTACCCAATCACTGGTGCTAATTGATGCCCCACTGATGTGAGGAGCAGGAAAATCTCAGACCCTTGAAATGCATTGTTGAACCTCAACTCAAACCAAGGGGATTAATATAGCAATAACCCACGCCTGGGTGTGGGTAATGCTAAATTTACCCACGGTTGGCGTGGTTTGGTCCCGAGGGCGAAGCCTGAGGGACCAAACAAAGCCAACCGTGGGTAAATTTAGCATTACCCACACCCAAAGTGAGTTATTGCTATTATCTATGACATTATTTAAGAAAAGAAACTATTCCTTTTCTTAAATAATGGCATAGTATAATGCCTGTTTGCTGCCCTTCCGCAGATGTCTGGCATCCGCGGCAGTTCTGATGTACTGCGCGCCTGCGCGGTACATCAGAGTTGAGCAAAGCAACGGAGAAAGCAAGATCTCCGTTGCTTTTTTTTTGTGTTTCGCTATGTTAAATGAATTTAACATAGCGAGACAGTTTTAAAATAAGCAACGGAGATGTCCGTTGCTTATTTTAAAACTGTCTCGCTATGTTAAACTCATTTAACATAGCGAAACACTAAAAAAAAGCAACGGAGATCTTGCTTTCTCCGTTGCTTTTTTTAAAACACTGTCTCGCTATGTTAAATGGGTTTAACATAGTGAGACAGCTTTAAAATAAGCAACGGATCTCCGTTGCTTATTTTAAAACTGTCTCGCTATGTTAAACCCATTTAACATAGCGAGACAGTGTTTTAAAAAAACGAGTTATACTAATGGAAAAAAGTCCGGGCGACCGGACCTTTTTCCATTAGTATAACTCGATTTACAACGGGCACGCTGGCCAATCAGCGTGCACGTTTTGGGGGGGTCATGGTATAATTATCATTGCCTATCTCTTAGTTCTTGATCATTCCCCTTTAAGTGTTTGATCAGCCCTTGATGGCCCTCTCCACATCTGTGTCCAGATGCCACTTACACCTAAACCAATGCAGAATTTTTAGAAATGTTTGGTGCACAGTGGCATATGACTAAGTGGGTGCAGAGGAACAAGATGTAGCTAATTTTTAGTATAGTGGGGGTTCTCATTGTGGTCTCTGGACACCTGACATTACCCATAATGCATGTACCCCCTTCACACAACAGGCTTGCACTGCATCTGATATCTGTTGAGCATATGTCTTTAGAATGTCCCTTTCATGCCATGTGAGGGATCAAAAAGTTATTTGAGGTGTTACAGAAGGCTGGGTAAGTTCCTCCCTCATTATGTCTACAACTCTAGATGAATCTGATGAGAAGAATATCCATTATTCCTCTAACCTTGGCATAGTTATGCCTTTCATAAGTATTTCCATTTGAAACTTTTCTTGACTTTCACATTCCTGTGCTTTATAGAGATTTTTTTAATAGAATTTCTGAAATATCTCTAATATTAGATCTCTGATTATTTTTCTTGTCATAGGGAACAACCCTTATCACTTTCTGTTGCCTGAGTCAATGCTCTATGAGTTTTTGTGCTCTGGAGTTGTCAAACACTTGTTTAACAGTAACCTTTCTAAACTCATGCATATTATTCAAATAGTCCCTTATTTTTCCTTTAATACTTGGCAATTATGCCTCCTCTTGTTCTTCGAAATTCCCCTTTTTCTGCAATACTTTAACCTTTACCACTTTACCACTCTAAATAATTCATACTGCACCTTTCCCATATCTTTCTGTACATTCTGACACATTTTAAAATCCATTTTCACTTTTAAACATCTTTATTTATCACTTAAGACAGAGGCACATGTATATTGCAGAAAAGCAGACAAACAATATTATCTCTTTTTCATTTGTATGTAGTATACATTACATATATTTGTTTTCTTTTTAACAATTCTTTTTCACTTCAACATGACATAAATTGCTCAGTTCCCACCTTCCCTTATCCATCACTCCTGAACATTACTGTAAGAAATTTTTTAAATCTGCCAACGCATTACATTCCCAGAAAATGTGTCTTCAGTTACATCTCTCTCTCTCTCCCATTATACATCCAACATTTGTTATTTACCTAAGGAAAACATATCTGAAGTCAGCTTAGGGCATAAAAATACATATACAAACATTTCCAAACACAAATTCTAAAGCTTATGGACTTTGTTATATACTTTTTTGCCATGGAAATGTCCCCCCCTCCATTGTTTCTTTGTAAATTGCCTTTCTAGTCTCACTTCTTTGATATTTTCTAATCTCCTTTGATTGAGTCTTATAGTTATCAAGCAGTGTTTTATATTCATAAATAATTATTCATTTTTTAACAGCAGCTATCAAAGCTGGTCTTTTGCTTAGTACTCCCCTAGCACTTTCTCTTTGCCTATAGTTTGATATCAATCTCTGATAGGTACAGCAGTCTCTAACCTGCAGTCCAATTTTCTATTTGGCCTCATCCCGCTATATTACCTTATCTCTAGTTATTTGCTCACAGTACTTTCATTCTGTTTTCCAGTTTTCTCCAGTAAATTCTAGCCCACTCTAGTGTATTTTCTATACACCTACTTGCAGTCATCCCTATTGGCAAAATTTCCTCTCACAATTTCCATGTTGGCTTAATTCTTAGAATACTTTCTGCTTTCCCACTTTTCTATTTCTCTCTTACCTTCCTAAATAAAGTCCATGAACTCCTTATTAATCATAGTCCAAAACTTCCATTCTGGTTGATAAAAATAAGCCTGACCTGCATATAAAACTAAAGGGAATAAAAACACCTTCACTGTTTGTATTTTACTACCCATAACTTTATTATCCATATCCACAATCATGAGCTTTAAATTTTGATTTTGTAATATCTTTTGTATTGTCTCTTCCTGCATACCTTTAGCTGCCATAACACAATTCTTTTTAATCCATATACCTAAAAACTTCCTCTTTTTGTATCCCCATAAATTTGGGCATTGCTGAATGAATTCATATATGGGTACATAGTTTACTTCCAAAAAAAGTAATGTTCTAACCATAACATTCCATCTGTATTGTTGATCATTCATTCATTATTGATGGGTATTGGTTCCGTCCTCAGAACTGAGTCGGCCATTATAACAAGCTTGCACAAGCCAAAAAACTCTCAAGCTATGCTTACCCATAGTGCCCCCCTCTCTCTCACCACAGATGGAGTTTGCCTGTAAGAAAAAAGGATAGAAAGCAGAGGCTTTGTCTGAGCAAATTCCCTATCCCTATCCCTATCATAAGGTAGGACCAAATCTGAACCTCCAGGGGTCTTTTGGAGGGGGTTGTCAGGAGGGATGTAATAAATGAATGAAGATCAACAACACAGATGGAACATTATGGCAAGAACATAACTTAATCTGATGTTGTTAATCTTAATTCATTCCTTACTGATGGGACAGAGTCCCTAGCTACTTTATTCCTTGGGAGGCCTTATGGAAAGATATTCCTGAGAGCTATTGAAACAAAGGAGGCTCTCCCCCTGGAGACCAAATCCAATTTGTAATGAGTGATAAAGGTATGAGGGGTATCCCATTGTAGCTGCTGTGCAAATGTCATCCATGGAAGCTCTTGCACAGAAGGCAACAGATGTTGCAATCAACCTGCTTGAATGCGGTTTGACTTTTTTAGGATGCTGAGGTCCAAGATTGGCCTCCAGTCCTCTGTCTTTTTTGGTACTAAAAACAACCTTGAGTAAAACTCGGATTCTATCTGGTCTGGTGGGACTGCTTAGATGACTTTTTTTAGCAGCTTTTGAATTTCTTGTTCCTGCTATGTCCCTCTGACTGGGTGGAATGTTGGGGATTTGCTTTTGAGGCTTTGGGTAAAGGTAGCAGGGGATGTGATAATCTCTGGTAATTACTGTCTGCACCCAAGAATCTGTCATTATGGATTGCCAGACAAGGTGGTGCAGAGAGAGCCAACCCCTGATTGCTTCCAGTGGTTAAGCAATCAGGCTGCACTTTAGGAATGCTGATAGGGCTGTCCAGAGAAAGAGTCTCTGGATCCCTGATTACACAGACCCCCTCTGCCTCTGTGGGGGCATCTTCCAGATGAGTTTCTCCCTCTGCCCCAGGGGGATAAATACACCACGTGTCATGGAAAGGACCCTGGGACTTCTTGTACCACATCTTTCCACTCCTCTGATTCCTAGAGTAAAATCATTGGGGGGGGGGGATGTATGCCCACAGCAGACAGGGTCTTGCTGTCCAATGTGTCTTTCACTTTTGGGCCAAAGAGAGAAGAGAGAAGAGGCTTCCACTGGAGTGTTGAGAAAGGAATACTTAAAAGGGTCCACAAAATCACATAGGTGCATCCAGGCATGACGTCTCATGGCAACACCTGCACCCATTGCTCTAGCCGCCCCTTCGGTAGTATGAGAGATCATATACATGGATGCGTTAGATATATTTTCCAGGCTGGCATGCTGTGAGGCAACTTTGTCACATACTTCATCAGAGACTGCTCCTGCTAAGGTTCCAGAAAGTTCTGAAATTAGGTCTTTTGGGATCCTGGTAAAGTGTGCCAAGTAATTCAAGGACCTGATGGCAAAGGTTAATGAAGAAAATGCCCACTTCCCTAACATGTTAAGTGCCCAGACTCCCTGTTCGGGGGATGGACAGCATGGCTCTCCTCAGTGAACTCTTTCTTAGTGGCCGCCACCACCATAGCATCTACTGGTAGGCCTTTGGACCAATGTGGGCTGTCTGGTGGAGAAAGAATTTTGTCTCGTTTCTGGGGGAGAGGTTCAACAGTGTCAGGATTCCTCCACATGTGCTTCATGATGAGCTGCACCGGGTCATTTGCAGGCGGGGGACACCCAAGAAGTAGAGGGTCGAGCACGGAAAGCTCGCAAGAATACAGATGCCTCAGAGGAAGGGTTGGTGGGCTTCCAGTCTCCCCACTGCTTTAAAATTTCCAGTACATCTCTAAATGAGACATCCTCAGGGGGTGACTGTTGGGATCCTTCCCCTTCATCATAGTCTGTATCTTCAGTAAGGGATACCACGGCATAATCCATGTGCCTCCTCTTACATTATCTTGCACGTGGCACCTCCTCAGTGGGGGCATCTGAGGAGGATACTGAAGAGTGGGTACCTTGTGGAAGGGTATCTTGAAGTTCCCGTACTCTATGTCCTAGAGTAGTGAACTGTGCCAGCTGTGGTTCAGACGATAAATAAATGAGTCTCCGGCACCAAAGGGACCAGCTGTGAGCCTGCAGAGGGAAGTGCCCTCTCCATCACCTGGAAAGTGGGCCTGCCTAAAGAGGAGTGGGAGCCCTGAACTGAGAAAGACAACCTTGGGACCAGTGTCATACCCAGCTCCAATGAGCCCACCCCCAGGGAAGGAGCCACAGAAGGACCTGGTGCCACCAAGACCACTGGAACCATAGTAGACGGCGCAGTACTAGGGTCCATGGTGCTGACAAGCCCAGTCATGATCCCGAGGATGGCTCAACTCTGAGTGAGTTGAAGTCCATAGGGTAAGCTCTGGAGCCATGGTAATGTCTACCATGGAACCGAAGAAGCCAGTTCTGGGATAGGCATTGTGTCGAGGGCTCCAATACCTCCAAGGAGGTCATAGGAGGAATATATGTTGGAGTCTGTGGAGAAAATTCCTCAGCTCTGGATGGGAGGGAGGATTTGGAAGGAACTGGAAACTCTCTGGCTGCCAATAGCTGATCCACGAGTCTCACTACGTTGAATTCTGAAAGGCTTCTGGAGGAGCAGGTTGACATCCCAGATGGAGAATCAGGGTGTTCTAAAAAGGGGCTGTACTGCTGTCCAAAAATAAGTGATCTGCTGATGGGGAATATCATGTTTGAGGCAACACCTCACCTTTCAGCACCATGGTCAAAGGACCAGCAAATGTATGGGGGGGGGGGCAGTGACCGGAGCTGGAAAAACTATTTTTGGTGCCAAAAGGGGTGTCTGTACTGTTGCCATGGGAGATGAAGTTCTGGATGGTTGAGTAGTCGCAAGAGGTACTGTGGGGGCAGATTGTGGCATTGATGCTGAGGACAGTACCATAGTAGAGGGTAGAAGTATTGGTGTCGAGGAGGCACCGTAGTTGCTGGTCGAGGTCTTGGTATCAAGGATGGCATTGTAGAAGGGGTTGGAGGGGCCCGGTGCTGAGATTTCTGGTGTCAATTTAGATATTTTTGTCTTCGGTTCAGAAGATTTAACCAATTTTGGAGATGAAGGAAAAGAATGGCTTCTCTTCTTGTGCTCTTTTTTAGGAAGGGTTGAGCCCTCCATATCAGAAATAGCCTCCACAAAAGGAGTTTTAAGAAGGCCCTTAAGAATCAGTTTATTTTTTCTTTGTCACGGTACAGGTGCTGAAGGCCTTACATATGTTGCAAGGGGGGGGGGTCAAGTTTCAAATGCTGTACCCCGAGGCAATAAACACATAAGCAACTGTCTGAATGTGCCATTTTTTCTACCAAACTTATCGCACTTTGAAGCCTGTCACTCCTTTTTTATCAGCCATCAAGTATACAGTGAACACTTGTCTGTAGTATACACAAAGGCAAGCAACAAATTACTACTATAGTTAAAGAGAGAAAAAAGTTTTCCTTTTTTTTTGTTCACCAACAAAGGTAAAACAAGAAATACCCAATGGGTAAAGGAAGGGGAAGAGAGTGGAATGCCAACAATGGTATTGGGAATTACCTTAGCGGTAAGGCAGGCCTGTACCAGCAATGGTACTAGAATACCACAAACTTGGTAAAGAAAGTAAAAGAGAAACTTCAAAGGGTAAGCAAATTCTAAACAACTAGCAAAGAAGAGATTTTGCAAGTAACCAGTAAAAGGAATTTTTAAATGATTTAGCTTGAGAGCTGGCTTGACATGTCTTGATAGTATACACTGCAATCAAGATCTGAGGTGATAGAGAGAGGGGTGTTATGGGTAAGTTTAGCTTGAGAGTTTCTTGGCTGGTGTGAGCTTGTTATAATAGCTGACTCGAGGATGGAACTGATATTCATCAGTAAGGAAAGAATGAAGATTAACATCAGATCATTTGTTTTATCTTCATTAATTGTATATCCCAGAAAAGGCTTGAAACTCTCTCAACATGTTTCACAACACTGAGATTTCCTTTCTGAATTTATTGAAGCAAAATAATATCATCCTCAAATAAACCTAACTTTTCTTCATTACCATACCTGTTACATTCTTTATTTTTTAGCCCCTTATTTTCTGTCAGTGGTTCTAAATAGTAAGTAAATAAAGGGGGAAGAGGAACCCTCTAGTTCCAGTGTTCAAACACAGCTTGTCAACAAGGAACCCTCTCATCTTAATTATTACCTCTAGTCCTTCACGTATTCTCATAAGTAACTCTTTTTTATCAGGGAATGCAAATGCTTTCATTGCCTTGCTCATAACGTCAAAGCTTACTTTATCGAATGCTTTCTGTATGTCAAGACCCACTAACATTATTTTCATACATTCTGCTTCCCTTTGGATCATTACTGTTCTATAAATGTTGTCAGATGTTTGCCTTCCTCCACAAAATTACATTCATCCAAATTTTTCAATTTTGGCAACACTTTTCACAATCTTTTAGCTAGTATGAATAGTCAAAAAAAAAAAAAAACAGTACTTGCAGATGTCTATTAGAATTGCAACACAAAATTTACTGTATACATGCTTTGTCCATAAAAACACACTGGACTACTTCTGATTCAAGTGGTCTCCACTGAAACGCGTTTAAATACTAAAAACAATACTGCTGTCTACAGGATATTTAGGTATAAAAGACAGTTACTATCACAATAAAATACAGTCCAGCCATCATTTACCCATTAAAATCCAACACAAGTATTAAACTACCAATGCAATATGTATATAACAAATCAAACTTTTTACCTTTTATAAATTAATAAACTGGTGACGGAAACCCTATCAATACCTGGGGTAATTATTGCATTTTAACAATCACCACCCCTCAAACGGTGAACCTTTTTCCAGTATTTGAAACATAAACTTTTTAAAATTCACACACCTATTAGAATATTTAGCTAAAGCACTCCTGGTATCATTTTTCCTAATTGCATAATCATGTTGGTAAATCCTTTGTTTTAATGCATTTACTGTCTTCCCAACATAAAATGCTGGCCAAGTACAACATTGGATCAAATAAACCACTCCTGAGGTATTACAATTGAATTGTTCATTGGGGTAAATACACTTTTGAAAATGTTCCCCATAGGAAATGGGAGAAACACATGGCTGCAAAAGGCATGTTTAGTTTAAATGTGGACCATGCAGCCAATGTAGATGCTCCAGTTTCACAGTGGGTAATTATGCTAAGACCATCTACCCCAATGGAAATTCAATTTAATTGTAATGCCTCAGGAGTGGTTTATCTGGCCCAGTGCTGTACTTGCCCAGCATTTTATATGACTGCAATTAGGAAAACGGATAACAACAATGCTTTAGCTAAATATTCTAATAGGTGTAAAAATTAAAAAAAAAATGTTATTGGAAAAAGTTTCACCATTCAAGAGGGTGGTGATTGAGAAACCTTACCCTGAAAGATGGGAATTGCATTGGCAGATTTTGTTAAATGCAAAAAATCCCCTGGCCCAGGTGTCAATGATAGGGTTTCTATCACAAGTTAATTGATAAAAGGTCCAAAGTTTGATTTGTTATGTACATACTGCAGTAGTAGTTTAATATTTATGTTGGATTTTTATGAATAACTGATAGTTATATTGTATTTTATTGTGATATTGTCTTAATATAAACTAGATGGCAATATTGTTTTTAGTATTTAAGTGTTTCAGTGAAGACCACTTGTATCTGAAAAAGGGCAGCGTGTTTTTATGGATGAAACTGCTTACACAATAAATGTTGTGTTGTAAGTGTAACGGTCATCTGCAGTTACTGTTTTTTGAGTGATTTTTGTTTCTGCAGTTTGGTTTGGTGGTCATTTGAAAGTATGGACATTAACAATTTATAATCATGGTATGAAATTGAAATGGATCTATATTAAGATGGATCTAGAGTCTTTGGGTAATACAACCACCATAGCTTTATTCCAAATATGATGGTACTTCTCCATCTTTTAAAATACTGTTAAACAAGACCTTTATCACTTTCTTCCCTCCTAACTTCCAAACTTTCATGAGTAATATGTGTTTCTAGAGGCTTCCATGTTGATTGGTTATGCATCACTGTTTTTGTCTCATCTTTTCCTATCTTAACTAGTAAATTTTGAGCTTCAACTTTTTCTAACCGTAGTATAAGTCTTCCATAAATATTTCCATTAGTGTCTTTTCTTGTTTTTCATATTCCGCTGCTTTATACACATTTTCATAAAATTTCTAAATGATGATAAAAAGCTATTGTTCCCACATATTATACATGACAGTTTTTTTTAATGTGTTGTGAAGAAAATGAAAACATTGTCATCAGTGTTAGCATGTCTGGCAGGAAATTTGTGCATATTCTCAGATTAACTTGTATGCCAGCTTGCCTGCTTGTGAAAATGTAAATAAATTTTAAAATGTTGAGTATTTACATTTAAATGGAATATTTAACAAATATGTCAGTGATTTGCTACATTTCTAATTGTGCATGTTTGAGAGGGAGATTCTAAAGTACTATGGAGAATCAGATGAACAGTGTGATGTCATTAGAATGTTACTGGTTTGCTAGGTGATTATTTGAACAGCTTATTGACAGGAAAAAAAAACTTTTTCAAACAGCTGAATGTTATTTTTGAAATGAAGACAGTTGAGACTGTTAAGCTGTGCAGTTAGTCGACTACCAAGCAGTTTAGTCAAGTGCTGGGCACTTTGTGAAGAGTTACAGTCATTTACAGTGTTGTACACTGATACCTAAAGAAAAGAGAACTCACCAAAAACTGAAAGCCTGCCTTTGCATTGGTGTTTTGTTATATTAGATCAGGGACAGTATTTTCCAGTTAGATTGGGAAAGCTTAGTTATTCAGATCGAGTTTTTCTAGAATTGATGGGCTGCTATCCTATAGTTTAATTTTATATTTCTGGTGTTTATTGAACAGTATTTATTTACATTTTTGTACTAATTTTACTTACTATTACATGTTTTTCATTACTTTACATTGTAGCTGGAAACCAGTGTGTTCTTTAGAAATTAGTGTGTGCTTATACCTTTTTGATGCTCCCCAGGTCACATCAAAGGCCTGGCCACTTCTGGTCATAGCTATCATTTATTTTAATTTTCATAATTGGACACCCCTTTAGAAGGGCATGAACACACTGATTGGAGGCAGGATTACCATATTATTTTGGGGAAGGGACACAGTTGGAAACCTGTGTCAGGCTTTCCCAGAAGTGTTTGGATGTATGATATTTAAATTTACTTTGTGAGTGTATCAGAGCTCTTAAATTGGGACAGATTGCTCTAAAGTGTTTAATAAGGAGTTACATTAGGGGTGGACAGAAATATACAGTCCAGTCCCAGATTATAGAGCATGTTCCTGTTGTGCTCTTTGGTGAAACATTATGAAATAATAATGATCCTCCTTAAGTGACAGTCTCACATTGGAGTCAGTGAGAACTGAAGGTCCTTAGTTACTGGCCCAGTATAGTGGGGGCTGTAACATTAATTGATGGCAGTCCAGTGGGGTAATGGCTGGACATCACATTTATTGGTGGCAGTGGTGTGGGATTTTTCACTGGATTTTAGTAGCCTGTGGGTAGTTGTCATTAAGGTGTGCACACTTGACAGCCACAAGGTAAACATTCAGAATTTCAATCCACCACAGTTGTATTTCTTTTTTTAGTTAGTCTAGAATAGCAGGCACAGAACAGATGTTCGCAGAAGATTTTATCAAGCTGAAAAGATCTAGTTGATTAAGGAGAGAGGATTGATGCATGCCAACCTGACCAAGGAGCAATGATTTCAGCTTTGGTTGCAGCCACAGCTCAGACTAGCTGTTTGAAGAAAAGGTGGGCTATCCCATCTCAGCAGGCCGCACATCAACACCAAACTGCATATCCTCCAAAGGACCTGGGAATTTATCTGGAGTTAGAGACACTGTGCCTGGAGGCCAACTTCTAGAGACTGAGGTGAGATTGTACCTGGAAGACCAATGATGGGAGGCTGAGGAAAGGGAGAAGCAGCACCGATATGAACTGGAGGCTGAGGAGAAACAACGCCAATATGAACTGGAGGCCAAACGTCTTGAACTGGAATCAGCAGACAGACTGAGGCATTCAGAAGCCTGGACAACAAGAGACATTATGAGGAGAATGACAGACAGTGCCAGCATGAAGTGGAGCTTCTTACTATTTGAGAAGGTCATGGAGGTAATTCATAGATGTTTTATTCATAGATTAGTACTAAGCTAACTGCTCTTGTGAGCCTTTTTAAGCCTAGCCAATTATCCCTTGTGAGACTCAAACGCTGCACCTTGTGTTTGTAAGGCAAACACCTTAACCATTAGGCCACCCTCCCTAAATAAACAGCTCTTGCATATTTTGAACCCAGGAACCTGTACACTACAGTCACAGCAGTTAACCACTAAGCCATTAGAGCTTAGGGAAAGGGAATAACTGGACCCCAGAATCTGTACAGGTCAGTAAACTTTTTTTCCTCAGTACAGGGATGGGGATGACTTTGATAGTTTTATTTGTATTTTTGAGAGGGTATGTAGACAGTATGATGTTGACCGTGAGCTCTGGGTTCAGCTCCTGATGCCATTACTCCATGGTAAAGCTGTTCAGGCTGTACCAAAGTTAAATTATGTACATTGTTTGAATTATGACAAAATGAAATGTTGCTTGGCTGTTTCAAACTTACACCTGAAGCATATAGAAAAATGTTTTTTTGAACACACAAGCAAGGCAGATGTGTATGTGATTATATTGTTGACTTAAGTACTTACTTTCACAAATGGGTGAGTGGGTGTCAGGTCACCACTTATGAGGGATTGGCAGACATTTTGGTGAGGAAACAACCCCTCAGTACTTTGCTGATGACATGAAAGTCTGGTTAGCAGACTGTAAGTGCAACTCTGCAGAAGACTTGGGGAGAAAAGGGGATCTCTACTTGCCAAGCAGAGCACCACTGAATAAGAAAGGGATACCCAGTGCTGCACATGGACATAAGGGAACCCATGGGGGTAGTCTAAACCCTTCCAAAAGAGTACACCAGTAATGGGGGAAACTACTAATCCAAGTGCATGGAGTGTTTCAAGTGTAACTAGAGAAGGACACACAGTAGCCAAATGTCCATTGAGGCAAGATAAGAAACAGAAGGTAAGCGAGCTTGTGTTTGACAATATTCCTGTAGATGTCTTGAGAAGGAATGACTTTGATGATGCAGTACCTAGTGTACATGCAGTGACACAGTCAGGCTTGGAGAAAGGCATGAATGTGGTGGTTCGGTGGCTGTTTCAGAGAAGGTGCTATCTGGTAGCAGTAAGTCTGAATGTGAGACACAGCTGCTGGTGGGTACATTAGGGGTGGAGAGAAATCTACAGTCCAGTTCCAGATTATAGAGTGTGTTCCTGTTGAGCTCTTAGGGGAAAATTGTGAAATATTATTCCTGCTTAAGTGACAGTCTCACACTGGAGTCAGTAGTGAGGATTGAAGCTCCTTAGTTACTGACCCAGGATAGTGGGGGACGTCATATTAATTGTTGGCAGTCTGGTGGGGTATTGGCCTGACATCACATGTATTTCCTTTTATTTTACATGCAACATACTAATGTTTGGCTTGTTGATCTTTTATATAGTTTGTTCTCATCTTGAGTTGAACCTGTCATATTTTTCAAGACTTCTTGTTTGATGAAAGCCTTCAAACAAAATAATGAAATATATTTTCAGAGCACCACCATCCCTTAACTTAGAAAAACACCCACCTTTGTGTATTTTCAATAAGTGAAGTTTAACCCTCCAGATAGGAACTGCCGCCTCAAAAAAACAGTTGTACCCACAGGCATTACCTAATCTAGAATTAAGGATTCTTATGCTAAACCACATTGGTAACCACACTAAACTACATGTTACAGCCACTTCCACTATCAGTAGATGAAAGCAAATGCACCAAGAATCAGAATCTCTGAACTGCATTTGTGAAAAAAAATGCACTTTTTTAAATTTTTTTTTTTTGGCGGGGGGGGGGCTCTTGAACACCTGTGTGTGGGAGGCAACTCAAAGAAGGGGGAAAGTCCCCCAAAAGGGAATCAATGCTGGCACAACTCATGAACAGTGAATTTCTGTGTGATTTCCTGTGGAAGAACTCCAACTGAATTGAAGCTTGGGCATTCAGTCTTCATCCACCAGTAGAGTAAGTTACAGCTTGTATTCCCACTTGCACCAATTGCTGTCTGCTCTTTCCTCATCTCTATTCTCCTACCTGGTTAAAATAAGCACTTTCAGGCCACATACCTTTCATCAGATAATAAAATAAACCAAAAGGATCATTTTTAAATGACCAAACATCCAATCACATTTCAATATTTTACCCTCCTTTTCTTAAGGACTGGTTTTAAATGTACTAAGGCATTAATACCTGGCGGCTTGTCCACTCCTAACCTCACTATCCACCTGGTCTCTGCACATTCTGTCTCATTAAATATATGACCCCCCCTGGTGTTAGGCATAATAACCTGTATAGCCATAAATCTAAATGAATGACTTTCATTTATTTTTATATGTTGTGCCAGTGCATTGTGTTCATTACTATTTCTAATATCTGACAGATGATGAAATATCCTAGTCTTAAACATATTGTTAGTCTTTCCAACATAGTAAGTATCACAATTCTGGCAAACTGCTATATAAATCAGATTGCATGTCCTACAATCAGCATAACCATTGAATATATATTGCTTATTGGTTCTTGGATGCACAAAGATCTGAGTCTGTAGAATAAAATTACATGCCTTACATTAATGGCATGGATATGTACCTTTCTTATTTATTTTGATAGAACTTCTTACACTAATAATAGATTCCTTACAAAGTAAATCTTTCAAAATTTTGTTCTTCCTAAATACAAAGTTGGGTGAATGTCCCAATAGCTCTCTAAGTTTCGGACCTGCCAGTGTTGTTTTATGATATTGCATATATTGCCCACATCACTACTATATGTTAGTACCATTTTAACCCTTTCTTCCTCCATAGTTTTATTAAGCATCGGTGCTTTTTGCTCATTCACTATATCCCCCATATCCTTGAATAGCCATGGTTTGGCTATATTATTATGTTTAGATTTGCTATAATTTATTAATGGTACTACTTTCTTATGTGTATACCCTCTCTATAATAAATTAGTTTGAAAACAATCTACTTCCTTTTGAAAATTTTTATCGTCACTGCAAATCCTTGAAATCCTACAAACCTGCCCCTTGACAATATTGTCGAAGGTATGTCGTGGATGCATACTATCAAAACTTAAAAGACTATTGTGCCAATAATCCTTTTTATATAATGATGTAATCACCTTGCCCCCTTCTTCTTTATGAAGCCTAACATCAAAGAAGTCTATCGTTGATGCTGAATAGTTCATAGAAAATCTAAAAAATGTAGAACTGTCTTCCAAATATGTAATGAAGGCTTTTAAATCTTTTTCCATACCATTCCACAAGAAAAAAACATCATCCACAAAACGTGCATAAAAGCACACTTTGTTAGACCATGTATGTGCAGTATCAAATATGGTACAATCTTCCCAATACGCCAACACAAGGTTGGCGAGTTCAGCAGAGGGTGTGCCCATGGCAACACCCCGCTGTTGTCTATAATATTTCCCTTGACATATAAATATATTGTTCTCAAGTACCATAGTCAACAATCTACATATTGTCTGTATCTCATCACTGTTAAATTGAGTCTTTTTACATAATAACCTCTCAATAGCCTCAATTCCATATCTATTCCCAATAACTGTAAAAAGATTATTAACATCTAATGTAACAAATATATAATCTTTTTCATTGTTAGCCTTCAAAAAATCAGACAGAGCATATAAACTGCGCTGTGTCTTTTAAAATTCTAGGAATAAGTTCTAACACAGGTTTAAGAGCAAATTCCACCCAAATTGATGCATGCTCAGTGACCCAACCCCTACCTGAGACAACAGGTCTCAGGGGTATGTCTACAGCATTTTTGTGGATCTTGGGTAGAACTTTAAATTCAGGTACAACTGGATGGAGAGTTGTTAAAAAAAATCACGTAAAACTCTATCAGCCCTGTAAACTCTAAATTACTAACATTTTTATGTACCTTGTCTATGTAATTCTTTTTCATGATAGGTGATAATTCAACAAATGTAGATCCTTCTTGGAGCAAAATACTAATTTTTGAATAATAAGCTTGTTTATTCATCGCAACTAATGCACCCCCCTTGTCAGCAGGTTTTATATTTTCATTATTCATCAAACCATACAACGCTGTTCTCTGTGCTGCAGTAAAGTTGTGGAATCTCTTCTTCCTATATACAGTGAAGTATTGCTCTAATTCATGCTCACATAACTTAATAAACACTGATAAAGTAGGACAGAAAATCAGCATAAAACGCTAGGATGCTTAAACTTTGGCTCACTAGCTGACACATTGTTGCCTTTGAATATTTGCCTAAGCATCACATTTCTAGCAAAATTTAAAATATCTACTATAACTTGACTGTGTTCTGATAAAGCATCAGGTACAAAGGTTAAACCTTTGTTAAGTACTTGCATATGCAAATCATTAAGTTCAAAATTAAATATATTATAAACAATATTGCCATCCCCCAAAGTCAACCCGAGACTCTCCGTCTCTTTTGTCCGCTGTGCTGTGTTACACTCCATTTGCGTGCATTCTTTTTCTGGACTGGTGCTGGTAACATAGGAAAAGTTTTACTATAAACCATGGTGTTGGTTTTGGGTCTCGCTCCTTGTAATAAACAAGATTCTCCCCTATGTTGGGGCATTCGTGTATTCCCCTGATGTTCTTCATCTCACATTGCTGCAGTCCTTACACTTGGGTAGTCCGCTGTCCTCGGTCGGCCCGAATATCAAAGTATAAGGCTGACGTCGGTCAAGGCGCATTTGACTGACATCAGGACGTCAGGGTACAAATGCGCATGACCGACGTCATATCCTCAGTCTTTTTTGCCGCATGGTCCGATGCAGAAGCAGCATTGCAAGTGCCGGTTGGCGTTCTGAGATTTTTCAAGTTTGAAGTTTCAGACCGAGTTCAAAGTTGGCTAAGTACCCCGTTGGGGAATATTTTAGTTTTTTCTTGCCTCAGTGATTTACCGGATGTCAGAAAAAGTCAATAATTGTATTTCTTGTGGGAAACAGATACCGCATAGAGATTATCATACTTTGTGTATTCCTTGCTTAGGGCCTGAGCACGGCGTTGTTGGCTGTCGCTCTTGTGCTAGATTTAATAAACGCACTATAAAGAGAAGGTTGGATTGTGCAAGGTTATTCTTTGGGAAGCGGTGTAATTATAAAATGCCGTCGGATGCTCCGACGCCCGCTTCTTCGAAGAAGCGCAAGGACAAGGCAGTTAAGCCTAGGCTAGAAGAACCGTCTGTACCGGACACCGGTTCTTTGGAGGTGTCGGTGGAGCCGGTGGCTCCGCCGGAGGTTTCTTTGTGTTCCCAGGGTGAGACCTTATTATTGCAGGATGTGGCCTCTCAGGAGGCAAGTCAGGCTGAGGGGGCTTCTCAGGTTACTATACTCCCCTCCCTTCCTAGGGTGGCTAGGCCCTCTCCTTCTGTTTCAAAGGCTTCTCCCAGGGGCAGGCCAGGTTTGGCTTCAGTTGGTGTTACCCCTAGCTCTTCAGGTACTGTGCCCAAGAAGCATATGCTTAAAATGGCAGAAGATTTGATTACTTTAATTAGGGTTTCTATTCCCTCCTGATAAGAGACCTAGGTTGGAGCCTGAGCTGGGGGTTTTGAGCAGGCTTCGGATGTTTCAGAGTCTTCGGCTGAAGACTTGCAGGAGTACTCTCCTTATTCTGATTCTGATCTGGATGATTCTACTCCTTCTGCTTCTCCTCCTGAGGATTTTTCTTTTCAGAAACTCTTCATTCCATGAGGGAGCATTTTAAGTGGGTAGGTCAGGACTTCTCTGATTCCAGGAAAAGGCTTAGGGAATTTTTGTTTTACCCCAGCATAGGCCTTTGGCTATACCTCCTGTTTTGGATGTAGTAGAAGATGTTTTGCAGAGGCTTCTCTTAATCCTGATTCTTTGCCTCCTGCTCCTGTTAAGCCGGATAGGTATTACAGGGTGCCTGAAGCTCATAAGTATCTTTTAAGAGTCCTAGGGCTGACCCAGAAACTGTTAGTCAGGGGCCTAAAGGTGTTAAGGCTTCTGTTGTTAAGAATCCGGTTCCTGCAGACAAAGAGGCTAGGGCCTTGGATAGATGGGGAAAGAAAGTTTATACTTCTTCCACTCTTGCTATGAGGGCTTTGAATTGCCAGTTTCACATGTTGAAATACCAGAACTATCTCCTTTCACAATTAAAGTCTAAGGTTGATGCTCTGGCAGTAGGTATTGATTGTAAAGAGTTGCAAGATTTAGTGCATGTTTCTGAACAGGTGGGTAAGCATTCTTTGCAATGTGGTTTTGATGCTGTACAGGCCTCGTCTAGGGTGGCTGCCACTGGGTCAGTTCTTCGCAGGCACGCCTGGCTAAGGGATCAAAATTTGTCTGAACATGTTAAAACAAGGATTTTAGATGCTCCTTTACAATCTGATGTGTTGTTTGGTCCTCCTGTTGAGGCAGTTTTAAAGAAAATGGAATAAAAGGCTAAGTCTATGCAGACTGTTAAAGATTTTTTTGCAGGTCCAGCCTCCAAAGTTTAGTAGAAATTGGCCTACTAAAGGGTGGACGTATCCTTCTTATGATTCCCAGTCTAGGGGTAGATCTAGACGTGGTAGGGGCAGAGCTCAGGGCTCTTTCAGGCCTAGAACAGGGAGTTCTCCTGCACAGTCTTCGGGTGAGGGCAGGGGTCAGTCCTTTCGTAAACAGACCCAATGACCTACCTTTTCAGCTGCCAGAGCCTTCTCGTCTGGCAGCGCCTTTGGGAGGAAGGTTGGCACTTTTCAAAGAAAATTGGAGTTTAATTACCCAAGACAGATGGGTATTGGATATCATACACCACGGTTACAGGTTTTATTTCCATACCTTGCCTCCTTTCAAAGGCATGCCAGACATTCCTCCTCAACAAAGAATAGAGGCTCACAAGCAAGTTTCTCTGTTACTCCAAATAGGGGCCATACAGCCGGTCCCTATGCCAGAAGTGGGCCTAGGATTTTACTCTCGCCTGTTCCTAGTACCAAAGAAGGGGAACACGTGGAGACCAATTTTGGATTTATCTACCCTCAACGCTTATCTGGACATTCCCAAGTTCAAAATGTTGACGTTACAGCAGCTTTTACCTCTGCTGGGCAAAGATCATTGGATGGTAACTTTGGATCTCAAGGAGGCTTACCTTCATGTTCCTATCAGACTAAGTTGCAGGAAGTATCTGCGTTTCGAGCTGGGACTTCTCACTATCAGTTCTCTGCATTGCCCTTTGGCTTATCTACTGCCCAGAGTATTCACGAAAGTTCTGGCTCCAGTGATAGCTTTCTTCAGGTTAAAAGGAATACAGATCTATCCTTATTTGGACGACTGCCTGATTTTGGCCCAAGGAAGGAAGAGCTTCTTCATCATTTGGAATATGTGATAGCAGTGCTAAGATGCCTGGGGTATTCTGTGAACGAAATAAAGTCCAGTCTAGTACCCTCTCAGGACATGTGCTTTCTGGGTGTGAGACTGAATACAGCATCCCAGATGGCCTTTCTAACCCCGGACAAACAAAAGAGTCTATCCCTTTACTTCCGTCAACTATCTCATCAGTCCGTGCTGACTGCAAGGACAGTCCTTCAAGCATTAGGGTTCATGGCATCTTGTATTCTGGTGCTTCCCAATGCCAAACTGCATATGAGGAAGCTACAATGGTATCTCAAAAATGTATGGACACAGCACTGCCAGGATCTGGACACTGTCATTCAAATAATACCTTGCATTCAAAAGGAATTTTTATGGTGGGCTCAGGAATGTCACCTAAACAAGGGACTCTCTGTGACCCGGCCAGAGGCGAGTCAGATTTTAACGACAGATGCCTCAGACAAAGCTTGGGGAGCTCATCTACATGGAAAGTGGATACAAAACAAGTGGCCTGCCAGACTACAACATCGACATATCAACATGAAGGAGATGTTAGCAGTCCAGTTTGCATTAATAGCTTTCAAGGAATTACTTCTTCCAGGGCAGGTGTTGATTCTAACAGACAGCACAACTGTCATGTGGTACATCAACAAGCAAGGGGGAACGCATTCTTATCCTCTATGCAGGCAAGCAATGATTTTGTGGGAAACTGCTCTCAGTTTACAGCTCAATCTTCAGGCAAGGTTTCTGCCAGGAGCACAGAACTCCTTAGCAGATGTGTTGAGCAGACGAATTATGGATCCCCACGAGTGGAAATTGGATCCTCAAGTATTTCAGAAATTGACAGTGTCATGGGGAACTCCAGACATAGATCTGTTCGCTTCTCCACTAAACCATCAGCTGCCAAAGTTTTGCACAAAAAGGTTTCATCCCACAGCTTGGAAAGTGGATGCTCTTTCTTTCAATTGGAGCAATCTTCATGTGTATGCCTTTCCTCCTCTGCCTCTCCTCCCAAAGGTACTTCTAAAGGTCAGACAGGACAAGCCAAGGATGATTTTAATAGCTCCAGATTGGCCTCGACAGCACTGGTACCCATTACTGAGAAGTCTGGTACGGAAGCCTCCATGGCCTTTGCCTTCAATTCCACACCTGTTGTCACAGGAAGACAGCCATTTGCTGAATGTCAAACTTCACTCTCTGCACCTGACAGCCTGGCATATTCTGTTTTGAACCATAGAGGGTCTCAACTTCCACAACAAGTTTTGAATGTGATTTTGGAAGCTAGAAGGCCTAGTACAAGGAAAGTGTACGCAGATAAATGGAAGAGATTTTTATTTTGGAGTGCAGCAAAGATTTTGATGTTTCTGAGCCTAATTTGAGTGTGGCTCTTCAATATCTTACTGAGTTACTGGACAAGGGTTTGTCTTTCTCTTCTATTAAGGTTCATGCTGCAGCAATTTCGCTCACTATGATTGTGTCCCACCATTGTTTTCTCATCCTTTATTCAAGCAATTTCTTAGAGGGGCAAAGAATATAAGACCCCACGAAGAGCTCCTACTCCTGCTTGGGATCTCAATTTTGTGTTGGAGAAACTCACTCTACAACCTTTTGAGCCTGCAGCTACTTCTGAGTTGAAATATTTATCATGGAAGACTGCTTTTTGTTGGCAATTACCTCTGCAAGAAGGGTTTCTGAATTGCAGGCCCTTATGGCAGTTGAGCCTTTCTTGATTTTCCATAAGGATAGGGTATCATTACGTACTAATCCTTCCTTTATGCCTAAGGTGGTTTCTAGTGTGGCTTTAAACCAAACTATTCATTTGCCTACTTTTTATGCAAATCCCCAAAATAAAGGGGAAAAGATTTTGCACACTTTAGATGTACACAGGCAGTTGCGTTATTATTTGGACAGAACTAAAGGGTTCAGGCAGTCTCAGCAGTTGTTTGTTTCTTTTGCTTTGAGTTCTCAGGGCAAGCCTGTGTCTTAACAAACTATTTCTAAGTGGATTGGGTTTTGCATTGCTTTCTGTTATTCCCATCATGGCAAGGAGGTTCCAGCTGGGATTAGGCCTCATTCCACTAGGGCTACTGCCACTTCAACTGCTTTTTTGAGGGGAGTGGCAACCAAGGATATTTTGGAGGCAGCTACTTGGAGTTCAGTGCATACTTTCTCTAGGCATTATCACCTGCCACTTTACTCTAAATCCAGGGCTGGTTTTGCCACTGCTGTTTTGCAGGGCATGTTGGCAGCTCCTGCTTCCTTGTAGTTAGCCATCCTCCCTTACCTCTGCTTTGGGATTCTACCCAAGTGTAAGGACTGCAGCAATGTGAGATGAAGAACATAGTACAGTTTTGTACCTACCATAAATGTAGATGTTCAAGATCCACATTGCTGCAGTCCAATTTACCTCCCTCCTTCCCTCTGTAGTTAGAGGTGGTTGTGTGGGTTGGGTTGTACATATTGTGTATATTGTATATTTTGTACATATAGTTAGTGCAAGGGTGGTTGGTTGGGTGTTTGCTGTCTTTTGGTTTTGACCTTTATTTTAGGGTCTTCTGACATCTGGGGCAAGAAAAGACTGAGGATATGACGTCGGTCATGCGCATTTGTACCCTGACGTCCTGATGTCAGTCAAATGCACCTTGACCGACGTCAGCCTTATACTTTGATATTCGGGCCGACCGAGGACAGCGGACTACCCAAGTGTAAGGACTGCAGCAATGTGGATCTTCGAACATCTACATTTATGGTAGGTACAAAACTGTACTTTGTCGCTCCTCCATATTAAAACACCTTTGTGTCACTCTCTCATCATTGGTGGAATTAGCTGTGGAGCCAGATACTGACGTTGGTTGCCACTCATCACTATCCGTAAACTCTCTTAGTTGGTTGGATGCCGGTTCTCTAGATTGTGATACATTACCGGCGAGCTCTTGTTCCATTTGTTGAGTAGAGGCCGGTTCTCTTATTACTTCTTCCCCTTCTCTGCAAACAGTTTCTGACCTCACTCTCGGCCAACTGAAAATGTGGTTATGGGCAAAGTCTTTGATGTCATGCTCTAACTTCTTAATTGTGATTTGTTGCAACTTATTAACAAATGCTGTTACTGAGAAAAATACATTAAGTCTTTCAATTTGATGTTCATCAGAAAAACGCCTTTCAATGTCCTGTTGTAAGTCTCTCATTTCCTTTGATAATTTTTGTTCCTCAGGTTCAAAGTATTCTAGTAGCAATCACATATATGATAAACTGGTATTTAAATTAATTTCCAGCCACTTTGCTAAGAGGTCTGGATATATATCACCCTGTGTGGGCATACACAATGCTCGCATGCCTCTCGGAACCACATTATACTTCAAGCAGGCTTCTAAATGAAATCTTTGCCATTGCAGGCATTTTAACCTCATTACATTTTTATGAAACTTGAAAATCAATTCTTGAAATTCAGGCTCACCCAAACCAACAGATTCATGTTCTGAGTTAAATCCGGCCATCCGCTGTATAACCATATGCAATAATGGATTTACATCATGGAATAAGTTTCTCCCAACAGCTTCTTTGTTCAGTCGATCTAAGTTTCCCTGTGGATGGTATGCTAACTCCATGTTATCACCATTAAGCTCTGACTTGTGCAATGAGATATAACACAACCAAAACATAAAAGAAAAATCTCTATGCGCCAAGGTGTTCAGCCAAAACAATATCAGTCCTTGAAAAACAGTAATAAGGCAGAACACTCCACGTCGAGCCAATAAAACATTTATTCAATAAAATACACAGTTAAAATAAGTGCTTTCTGGCCATATGCACTTCATCAGATAATAAAATAAACCAAAAGGATCACATTTAAATTACCAAACATCCAATCACATTTCAATATTTTACCCTCCTTTTCTTAAGGATGGGTTTTAAAGGTACAAAGGCATTAATACCTTGTGGCTTGTCTGCTCCTAACCTCACTATCCACCTGGTCTCTGCACATTCTGTCTCATTAAATATATTACCCCCCCCTGGTGTTAGGCATAATAACCTGTATAACCATAAATCTAAATGAATGACTTTCATTTATTTTTATATGTTGTGCTAGTGCATTGTGTTCATTACTATTTCTAATATCTGACAGATGATGAACTATCCTAGTCTTAAACATATTGTTAGTCTTTCCAACATAGTTGGATGTTAGGCTTCATAAAGAAGAAGGGAGGCAAGGTGATTACATCATTATATAAGAAGGATTGTTGGCGCAATAGTCTTTTAAGTTTTGATAGTATGCATCCACGACATACCTTTGACAATATTGTCAAGGGGCAGGTTTGTAGGATTTCAAGGATTTGCAGTGACGATAAACATTTTCAAAAGGAAATAGATTGTTTTCAAACTAATTTATTACAGAGAGGGTATACACATAAGAAAGTAGTACCATTAATAAATTATAGCAAATCCAAACGTAATAATATATTTAATGAGACAGAATGTGCAGAGACCAGGTGGATAGTGAGCTTAGGAGCGGACAAGCCACCAGGTATTAATGCCTTTGTACCTTTAAAACCCATCCTTAACAAAAGGAGGGTAAAATATTGAAATGTGGTTGGATGTTTGGTAATTTAAAAATGATCCTTTTGGTTTATTTTATTATCTGATGAAGGGCATATGGCCTGAAAGCGCTTATTTTAACTGTGTATTTTATTGAATAAACATTTTATTGGCTCGACGTGGAGTGTTCTGCCTTATTGCTGTTTTTCAAGGACAGATATTGTTTTGGCTGAACACCTTGGTGCATAGAGATTTTTCTTTTACATATTCTCCTACCTGATGTGAAAAACAGCTTTTATAAAACATTTTTAGCCCAAGAAAATGGCACTGGTTAACTTTAAATATAACTAAATTATGCACTGGTCTATTAAGTGCATTAAAGTATTAAGGCTGCTGGGTAGGCTTCTACCTCTTATTCCCTTCTGACAATTTCAAACTTTATTTTCCACTGAATTGCTTGGCATTGTACTTTTTAATGTTGCATTTCTCTCAGGATTACTTGCTTGTACATACAGACAGCTTATATCCATGTAAAAACAGTGAGAAAAAAGTTAATAACTTTGCAAATATATTAAGGAATCTTTGTAAATTTCTCTCAGAAAAGAATGCACAGAATTCCCCTGGCTAACTGTCTTAAGCTACAAACATCTTGTCTCTCGCTGAGAGCATTTACTAATGAAAAAAAAATAATCTAATGTCTTTGCAGATTCAAGAAGCTTAACATTTTCAGAGTTTTCATCATTTTGCCTTAATTTTCAAGCCTATATGCATATAAAAATGTTTATAACTTTAGCCTAGGACATTAATCTAGATATCAACCCTTGTAAAGGAAGGTATCATCTTAATTCTACATATAATTACTGCACTTTTACACACCCCATCCCACCCCAAGATAACATCATTATATCAACTTAAAATTGCTTCTGTCCAGCTTTTCTTCTCATTATACTGTAAAACCTATTTCTTACAACTAAAAAAGAAGCTTATTTCCTTTAATACACAATCATTGAAAATAATCCCTCCCTCATTTAAAATACCCTGCATACTATAAAAATGTGCTTTACAATGCAGCATGCTGTTTATATCATGACATGTTTTAAACAAATAACAAAAATTGTTTTACTTATTCTGCCTTCTTTTTCCCCTGTAATGTTCTTCTAAACATTAAGAACGTGATGTGGAGGTATATGCTTTACAGTCCACCCAAAATTTTAACAAAATCAACAAAAGTCTAGTTTTTTCTCAGCCTCTTATACTTGCAAGGTTATATTTCAGAAACATGATGGATGCTTTATAGTCTCCCCTGTATTCACTAATTTCAGTGCTGATCTTCCTGATCATCTCCATCTCCCCACACCAGACTCTGGTTCAAGTCCAATGTACTCCTGATTCTTCTAATCAACTTGTATTTGTTTCTCTCTCTCAAGCATTTGGAACACCGGAAAAGGTTTCACTGGCAAAATCTCTCTATGAGCTTTATTAACAGAAGAATGAAAAACAGAGTCCCCTTCTGCTTGTTGGCTCATTTTTTTTATTTATTTTATTTTCTCCTTAATCTGTTCTTCATCAAAAAATGTGTTTGATCCTCCAGGGAAAAAATACATCAATCCCTGGTAGGGAAGGCAGTCTCTAGCCTGCAGTCCACACATCTTCTGGGCCTCATCCCACTCATTACTTTTACCTCTCTAGTAATTTGCTCCCAGTACCTTGGTTCCTTTGGCAGATTTCTCCAGTAAATTCCATCCCCCTTTTATCTACTTGCATTCACCCCAATTAGCAAAATCTACTTTATCCAGTCTTATGTTTAGTTCCTCAAATACTTTCAGATACTTTATGAATATAATTTTATGTATGGTTATTGTTCTTCTTAAGGATATGCATCCAAAATCCCACTTTCACATTTTTTGAACTCCCCACTGCTTCATCATCATCCCTTTCCAGTATGAATTATAACCTTCTCTCTCACTTATTTCTTGCCCTCTTCCCCTCCCAGATAAATTGCTTCAACTCTTTTTTTTTTTCTTTTTTTAATTATTGTGCACAACTTCTACTCTGGTTGATAAAAATATGCCTGACTTATTCACAACACTAATGGGACTAAAAACATTTTCACCGATTGTGATGTACTATCCATATCCATAGTTGCTTCCATTTTCTCAGTTTTTCTATTATCATTTGTTTAGTTTCTTTTCACATATCCTTAGCTGTCATAAGAGAAGACTTTTTACTCCATACACCTAAATGCTTCACCTTATCGCGTTCCCATAAATATGGGTTTTGCTGAACAAATGTGTGTGTGTGTGTGCATAATTACTGACTATGGCCATTATTTTATCTTCATTAATATAATTATCCCCAAAAGACTTGAAACTGTCTTGAAATGTTCCACAACACTGAGATGGCCTTTTCTGGATTTATCAGGTACAAAAATGATATCACCTGCAAATAAATCCAACTTTCTCTTGTTTACCATATCAATTATATCTTTGAATTTCTGAATCTCTTATTTTCTTTGCCAATTGCCCTAAATATAAAGCAAATAAAGGGGAAAGATGACATCCTTGCCTGGTTCCTCTGTTCAAACACTCACATTTTAATTCTTGCCTCCAATCCTGTATATATCCTCCTAATTAACTTTTTTGTATCTGGGAATACCAGTGCTTCATCATTGTTCTGTTAATGTTGTGAAAATTTGCCTCCCCTCCACAAAACCACATTGCTCCATATCACTTACATTTGGTTGCACCGTTGGCATTCTTTTTGCTAGTATAGGCATAAACACTTTATAATCATGGTTGAAAATTGAAATAGGTCTATATGAAGCTGGGTCTGATGGGTGTTTGATATCTTTAGGCAAAACAGCCACCACAGCTTTCTTCCAAGATGCTGGTACTTCCCCTCTTTTTAAAATAGTTAAACAAAATCTCTTAGATTATCACTTACTTCCACAAGAATACCATCTGTTCCTGGAGACTTTCCTGCAGATTGATTATATGTTAGCATGTTATCTCATCTCCTACTGTGTTAACTGTCAGTTGTTGAGCCTCATCTACATCTAGCCTTGGCAGAATTCTTTCATAAATACTTTCATTTATGCTTTCTTGACTTCATGAAATTTCTGAACTATCTCTAATACCGCTACAGGATATCTGGTTATTTTTCTTGTTAAACACTCCCTATGTTTGGTGACAACTCTTTCGGCTGCCTAAGTCATTGTGCTTAATGTTCTTGTGCCCTGGAGTTGTTTTCAAAAATAGCTGATTAAAACAATCTTTCTAAACTACATTTTATCCAAAATGCTCCCTTATTTTCTCTTTAGCACTCTGCAGTTGTGCCTCCTCTTCTATTGTAATACTTTTATTTTTTGTCACCCTCTCTAAATAATTCCTACTAATTCTTCAGCAATTTTTCTCTTTTATTTCCAACATATTTTTAAACAGCAGTTTCATTTTATTCCACTCACTAGCTATCACTTAAGAAGAAATTTTTGTTTTTCCCTAATAACTCTCAATTTCCACCACCCATTCCTTAAATTTCTTTCTTTTTAATAGGTGGAAAAGCAAAAATATCACATTTTTCCTTCATTACCCTGCATTTTTTTACCTTAGTTTATATCAGTGCATGATTTGAAAGTTATTGGATATATATCAAAGCTTTCAATTATTTGCACATGTTCCTATGAAATATAATTTCTATCCAGTCTAGCCCAGTTATTGTAGTTTGGGGAATAATATGCTTTACAATCTCCCATTTAGTCACTCAATTCAGTTTTGTTGGTTGTCTTCATGCTCATTTCCATTTCCCAACACCAGACTCTGGTTTAAGTCCAAGGTACTCCTGATTCTTCTAGTCAACTCCTGTGCTTTTTTTCTGTCTGAAAAGCATTTTCCTTTAAAACAGTAGAAAGGGTTTCATTGACATAGTCTTTCTATAAGCTGTATTGTCAGAAGAATGAGAAGAAGAGTCCCCATAAATGTTTGTTTCCTCCTTACCCTGTTCTGTATCCAAAATTGTCTTTGATCCTCCAGGAAAAAGGATTCTGAAGACAGCATCATACAGCAGATTGAATCTGAAACTTGCATGTCAACATTCCCTGACTGCTGGGTTAAAATTGCCTGGTGTACAGTCAATAATCATGTTCCACAAACACTGTGCTCTCTCCAACATTTAATACTTTACCCTTTTGCCACAGTTTTTTTAGTATCAACTCTTTCTACTGTTGTGATTGCATCTTTACTAATACAGATCTCAGCTGCTTTCCCAATGTGCCCTTTCAATTAACACATCCTGCTGTGAAACACCAGAGCAGCTGCTTATTTATGCTTTCAAAAAAGTAATACAATCTGTCCCTTATAGTTTCTCTGGTACAGCAGAATATCTCAGGTTTCTCTGCATGCTTTGTCTTCTAACACTACTATTTCTTGAAACAGCTGCTCTTGAGGAGTCTCATAGTGAGCCAGCCTTTTCTTCATTTCAAACTCTGATTCTTTTACACGTTTTTATCAGTTTATTCAAAAAGCTAGTTAAAACTTCTATTTTCCAGCCGTTTGTTATTTGAATTGATATAATCAAAACCACTTATAAGCTAAAAGCAAGGAATAAATGACGACTTTAGCAAACAAAAGCTTTTATTTCACACTTTCATCAACTCGGACTTCATCAGAAAAACTTCCACAAAAAGAACCACCACCATATATAATAATCTGACCAATAAGAACACTTGAATCATTAAGTAAATCTTTTAAAAATAAATATTTTTGTTCATAAAAATCTGTTATCACACTATAATAAAATAATATCAAACTCGCTGTCACCATTAGTACTTCAATATATAAGGTTTCCTATATTTCAAAAAAAAAAAATAATATTAATAGCATCATTTACTCCAGGATATTTATCAGCCCCAAGTTTTAATTGCTATATTGTTTCTCTCTTCTAATACATTCTTAAAATCACCATCTCTATAATTACCCAACACTTACTCTAAAATAGAAAATAAGAACTTTTTATATTGGGCACATCTAGTTGTGTGTCTATAAAGGGCATTTTTCATATCCTTGATTCTTATACAGTAGAGATGCTCCTTAATTCATTCTTGCAACCTTCTTGTTGTCATTTCTACATGAAAAGCACTGCATCATAAACATTTACTAATATAAACCACCCTCATAATTTTACAACTAAATCTACCCAAATCTGGTAATGTATGGAGTAGTTTATCTAAATGAATGAATGGTCCTTCTAAATAAAATTACATACTTTACACTCACCACATTTATACATCCCCTTACATTTATTAGTTTATAAATTTGAATTTTGTATTATCTTTCTGTAATAAAGTTTTCATATCAATACTATTCTTATAGACAAAACAAGGTGCTTTTCCAACCGATTTATATAATTCTTTGTTCCCTTCTAGAATGGCCCAATAGTTCTTTATAACAGAGCATATATAGCATAATAGCTATCAACTGTCATATCCAAGTTGCAAAACACTTCCTTTCCCCGCTATCATTTTCTTCATAAGTCTGTCCCTTTTTTTGTACTTACAAAAGTCTCTCTAAGGATTGGTGGAAACTGAGATTTCTTTTTATTATGATTTCCTTTTTAAGTTTCATCATGAACTCCTTTTTTGTAACCCTAGCCAAAAATAAATTTGTGATAAATTCTAATTCATCCCCAAAATTTAATGTCATTATATGTCATTCTACTCGCTCGAATGAATTGTCCTCTAAGAATAGAATATTAGTTTCATAAATAAGGAATGATTACTCCTATAATGTAAATAATTGTTAGTTCTGTTTATAGAAAGAACACTTTTACTATCAAAATGGCCAAATTCTTGAATCCACTCAATGACATCTAAAAAGTTCACCTTATTACCTCCTTCTCCTATAGTGAACTTCAAAAATTCAGAAGTCTTACTGATCAATCTTCCTTAGTACCTTCTATTATAAAAATAAATCATCTACAAACATTTTGTAGTATACTATACTCACTATTTGTGTAATAGTTTATAGGGTTACCTGTTCTCACCAACTCATTACAACATTGGCAAAAGAAGGAGCTGTGGGAGACCCCATCACAACTCTCTTCTTTTGTTTATAAAACTTATTGCAAAAAACAAAATAATTATTATCCAATAAAACTTCCACCATTGTACAATAAAAATTAACATTTACACTAGATAATTTGGTAAACTTATTCAAATACTCTTCTTTTAGCACTGTTGTAATGAGTTGGTGGGAACAGGTAACCCTAAAAACTATTTGACAAATAGTGTATATAGTATACCACAAATGGTTTGCAGACAATTTGTTTTTTTTCTTTTATATAATAAAAGGTACTAAGGAAGCTTGTTTAATGGCAATAAGGTGAACTTTTTAGAGGTCATTATTGAGTGGAATCAAGAATTAAGCCACTTTGATAGTTCTATTTATAGAAAGAACACTTTTACTAAAAACTATTTACATTATAGGAGTAATCATCCCTTACTTATGAAAAATAATATTCCCAGAGGACAATTTATTTGAGTGAGTACAACATCTAATGACATGAAATTTAGGGATGAATTAGACTTTATCACAAATTTGTTTTTGGCTAGGGGTTAGAAAAAAGAAGTTCTTGATGAAACTAAAAAGGAAATTATAATAAAAAGAAATGATCAGTTCTCACCATTCCTTTAAGAGACTTTTGTAAGTGTGAAAAAGGGACAAACTAAGAATGTATTAGAACGGGTCCCCTTCTAATGGTTGACATTTCAAAATATCGACATTCATATGGCCAAGACCATATGATCGACATTTGAAATGTCAACCATGGGGAACCGGCATCACGCTACAGTGTGGAATGGAAAGATTTCCACTTCCGCATTGTAGTGCAATCTCGGAGTTGGTATATTTAAGTTACGGGGGTGTGGGGGGCGGAGCCCCACATGGGGGTGCAGGGGGCATAGCCCCCCTGGTAGCAGCATTAAGGTAAGTTTGTGTTTTACTTGTATGGTCGAGATTTCAAATGTCGATCATATGGTCTCGGCCATATAAAAGTCGACATTTTGAAATTTCGGCCATATCAAGTAGACCCATTAGAACAGAGAGAAACAATATGGGCAATTAAAACTTGGGACTGATAAATATCCTGGAATAAATGATGCTATTATTATTAAATGTTTTTTGAAATACAGGAAACCTTATATATTAAAGTAGTAATGGTGATTTTTGACAGTGAGCTTGATGCTATTTTATTATAGTGCGTTAATAGATTTTTGTGAAAAAATTTAATTTACTTTTAAAAGTTTAATAAGTTAATGATTCAAGTGTTATTATTGGTCAGGTTATGTATATATAGTGGGGTTTCTTTCTGTGGAAGTTTTTATCATGAAGTCTGACTTGAAAGCGTGAAATAAAACTTTTTGTATGCTAAAGAAGTTTAGTTCCTTGCTTTTAGTGTATAAGTGGTTTTGATTTATATTGTTTTTTGGTTAGCCACAGTTGGGTATGTGATTCTGTTTATTTGAATTGATATGTTCATTCACTGTTTCATTTATTTTAATCACCTCTGAGTACATTTGATTTGTTTCCTCTAAATCATTGGAAGCCATGTCTTGTAGCAAAGATGTGAAGCTTGAACTGCTTTTTTGCCAGTGTTTTCTCTTTACTTTTTTCTGATTTTCTTTCACTTTCTCTATATTTCTTCTTTGCTGGCATCCACACTGTGTTACCTAATAGACAGTAAGTGGGTTTTACCCAAGCTGATAATATCACTAGCTCTTACTTCTGTTTTTATACTGGGAGAGCTACAATCAAATGTTTGATCAGTGTGCAGCCATCTTGGAAGTCCTTGATATTTCTACATTTGTTAATATAAGTAGGTCAGCGGTCACTTAGAGAGAAAAGAGTTCCTGCTGAAATGGTAGCCTTGTTTAAATGAGTTATAATCCAATCCAATTAGCTTTTCTTATTAATGTTTTTACCACTTCTAGTTTATCCTGCTATTAGCCAAGTTAGACTATGCAGATTAACTGAAGATTAATTAGAGGTGATAAGCCTTGGTTAGATAGTTTTGACCAATCAGCATTAACATCTACAACATTTTTATCCTGTTTTATAGTTCAGGTTAACCCCCATATTTTTGGGATGTTGTTTGGTGGGATACAGAGCACAACTAAACGTATGTGTTTTGAGTTGTTAAAGGTTGGTATCAGTTTATAAATAGGAAAAACTTGTAGACTTTTAGAGTATAATGTTAATATTCCACATATTCCAAAAGGATAAAGGGGCTCAAACATATGTCATACGCTGCCCGACTGAAGAAACTCCAGCTCTATTCAGTCGCATACCGTCTGCTCAGAGGTGATCTGTGCCTGACATACAAGGCCATGTCCAACCCGGAATTAATGGACATGCTCCACCTCATAAAATCCAAATCCACGAGAGCCACAAGAGCAAGAGACTTAAACCTCAACACGGATATAAATAGGACGTGCTGGAGGGACAGATTCATCACCCAGAGACTCCCTACACTATGGAACAGAATCCCAGTCCATGTGAGGCAGAGCCCCTCACTGACTCTGTTCAAGAGAAATCTTGACGAGTGGATGGGAGATCGTAGGTTTACCCCGGGAATCATCTCTGTGTCACTGCTGGACAGAGGCACAGCAAACTAATGGGTATAGTATTCTCATCCTAAGGGGTGGTGAAAGCCACACACACTCTGGCTAGGCTTATAAATGCCCTAGGGCAGATAGCCTAGTATGAACCTATGAACATGCTCTTTTTAATTGGTATAACATGTTAAGGCATGATACACTGATGGAAAAAAGAAGTTATGTACTTACCATAACGTTCCATGTGAGTTGTTCATCTCACCATCATTCTTACACATGGGTTCGTAGCTGATCCATCGGCTCTGAGTCAGCCGCTTTCACAAGCTCAAGGTTTTAGAGTAGCTCGAGGCCAAGTCCCTATCCCATGATGCTCTCTGTCTCACCTCAGATCTAGTTTGCTGATCCCAGCATGTAAAAACATAACAACACATAAAAGCACTCCAGCCGGAGTAAGAAATTCTAGAACAAGACCCACCAGGCCGCAAGTCTTACTTGTTCTTCGAGAAACCTGGAGGGGGATGGCGGGTGGGAAAGTAAGAATGAAGGCAATATGAACAACTCACATGGAATGTTATGGTAAGTACATAACTTCTTTATGTGAAGTTGTTCAATCTTACACATGGGTAGCGTCCCAAGCACCCAAATCCTGGGTGGCTCACGGCAGTATATTCCTAAGGACAGTGGAACCAAAGGAAGCCCTGTCCTTGGAGGCCCTATCTACTTTGGAATGTGTGATGAAGGTAGACCAAGTGGCAGCTGCACATATAGTGTCCAAAGGCAGCCTAGCCACATAAGCTGAGGAAGTAGAAACCGCCCTAGTGGAATGCGCTTTCACACCATATTCTAATGGTTGATTCACTGAGGAATATGTAAATTTTATGCAGTCAGTTAACCATTTGGAAAGAGTAACTTTGGATACTGGTAGCCCTTTCTTAGTGTCAGCATGAGAAACATTCTTTTGTTCTGTCCAAATATAATCTTAATTGCCTGTGAACATCAAGCTTATGCAACATATACTCCAACTTGTTAGAATGGTTCCTGAAGAAAGTTGGGAGTTCAATAGTTTGATTCAGATTACTCTTGGAACACACCTTTGGAAGGAAGGAATAGTTAGTCCTCAGTAACACTCTGTCGGGATGAAACACCAAATATGGGGGTTTGATAGATAGGGCCTGAAGTTTGGACACACTACATGCTGAGGTAACGGCTACCAAGAAAATTGTTTTCCAAGAGAGAAATTTTAAATTGCAGGATGATGCAGGCACAAAGGGAGGAAGAATAATCCATGATAATATAAAATTCAGATTCCAGGGAGTAAAAGGTTGTCTAACAGGTGGCCTAAGATGTATGGTATCCTTTAAGAAGGCCCTACATAGTCTGTGAGACATTAGGTTAGAACCTTCAGATCCGATGTGAAAATTAAAAATAGCAGCCAATTGAACTCTTATAGTGGCAGCTGCAGCACCTTCATGAAAAAGCTTAGTCAAGAATTCCAAAATGCTAGCAATTGGGGTGATATAAGGGTCAGTATTATTTTGGGAAGCCCAAAAAGCAAATCACTTCCATTTGCTGGCATACAACTTTCTGGTGGACGCTTTATGAGAAGATACAAGAATATGCTGCACCTCTGAGGAAAAATTATGTAACCTGGCTAAGTTGGGAATTGGAGCAGCTAAGCTGTCAATCTGAGGGGATGAAGGGCCCCTGACGAATGTGTCAGTAGATCTGGAACTGGGTCCAGAATCCAAAGTTTCTCCAGTTGGTAGAGTCGAAGGAAGGGAAACCAAATCTGTCGAGGCCAAAACGAGGCTATTAAAATTATAGTCCTCCCCAGGGCTTTAGCTTTCTGCAAGAATGTCGGAATCAGGGGACTTGGTGGAAAGGCATATAAGAGTCCCAGGGGCCAAATGTGTACGAGCAAATCCCTTGGGCTGTCCCCTGGTGGGGTATTCAGGGCAAAGTAGCTTCTGCATTTGGCATTCATAGGGGATGCAAACAGGTTGCAGCAAGGCTGGCTCCATCTGTGGAAAATCATCTCCGCAACCTCGTCTTTGAGGGACCACTCGTACGGCATCAGAATGGCTTTACTTAGTTTGTCCGCGATCACATTGGATTTCCCCAGGATGTGCGTTGCTATCAGAAAGCGCCCAGTAGATACAGCCCAATGCCAAATTCTCAGGCCCTCCTGACATAAGGGGTAAGACTCGGCTCCCCCTTGTTTGTTGATATACCAGACCACAGACGTTGTTGGTCTGGATCGCAATGGTCCCCAGCGGTAGAGAGTCGTGGAAGTACTGCAACGCCAAAAGTACTGCTGTCAACTCCCAGACATTTATGCGCAACTGTGACTCTGTCTCTGACCAGGTGCCTTGGGCTGTTCCTCCCTGAAAAAGCTCCCCCACCCTATCAGAGAAGCATCTGTGGTCACCGTGGCTGATAGCGGGGGAAGAACAAATGGGTGACCTACTGTTACCTGATAGCTGGTCAACCATCAAAGAAGATCCTTTCTGCATGAATCTGTAATCATTATCAAGAATGACACTGGAAGTTGTTGGGAAGACCACTGTGTGAAGAGCAACCATTGAAGTATTCTCATGTGCATACACCCCAGAGGAACTGCTATGAGCATTGCCATGGTACCTAGTAGTTTCAGCACTTGAGAGGCTGGTACTGTTTTTCTTGTCAGACTGTCTGATGCCTGTTTTCGAAGAGTGGCTATTCTGTCCAGTGGCAATTTTACCATGGCGGTGGTGGTGTCTGCTTCGATAAAGGAGATTCGCTGTGATGGTGACAACGCAGACTTGTCAAAATTTATAGTTATTCCTGAGAGCACAGATTGAGTGTGTGATCCCTGGATAGAAGTAGTTGATTGCTGGAGGTGGCGGTAAGGATCCAGTCATCCAGATATGGTAACACTCTGAATTCTTGACGTCTCAGGTGAGCTGTAACCACTGCCATGCATTTGGTAAACACACTGGGGGCTGTTGTGAGACCAAAGGGCAGTGCTCAAAACTGATAGTGACTGGCTCCTAGCCGAAAACGCAAGTGATCTCTGGATGGTCTCACCATTTTGGTATGATCCTTAAGATCTATAGAGCACATCCAATCACCCTTTCCTAGGAACGGAAAAATCGATTGAAGGGTGACCATCTGGAACTTCTCCTTCTTTACAAAGGTGTTGAGTCTGCTGAGGTCCAAGATGGGCCTTCAGTCCCATTTTCTTTGGAACTAAAAAGAACCTGGAGTAGGTTCCGAATCCTACTTGGTCTGCTAGGACTGGCTGGATGACTCTTTTTTCCTGCAGGCTTTGAATATCTATGGTCGCTTGATCCCTGAGACTGGGTGGAACGTCTGGGATTTTTCTTCGTATGGGTGGGAATTCTGAGAACGAGATGACATAACCTCTGGTAACAATTCTTTGTACGCATGAATCTTTTGTAATTTCTAGCCAGGCGTCTGGATACAAAGACAAGTGACCCCTGACTGCCTCCAGAGTAGGACAGTCGGGCCTCATTTCAGGAGCGCTGGTAGGGCTTACCAAAGAGCTGATCCCTGTCACCCTGATTTTGCTTACCCCCTCTGCCACCTGGGCGGCGTCCTCCATTATTACTTCCTCCTCTGCCCCTGGAGGGGGGGTTCGCTATGTGTGTTCTGAAAAGCTCCTTGGGACTTCCGGAACCACATTTTTCCTTCCTTTTGCCCTTTGGGGTACAGCCTAGTAGGGGGTGGAATGCCCGGCTTGGAGGAGGAGTAGACCCAGCAGGTAAAATGGTCTTTGGCTATGAAACTGGTTGGGTCGAAGCCGATAATAATTTGGCTAGTGCCGGGTTTTTGAGAAACCTCTGCACCACTCGGTCCACATCCACGTTGGAAAGGGTTCTCGAAGAATGAGTCGAAGGTATCAAAGAAGCCGCCGACTGCAAAATGGGTGACCAAGATTTCGGGGACTGGATCCGAATCACTGACTTGGTGCACAGCTCCAAAGACTGCAGAACTGGTGACCACACCTTAACAGCAAAGCTTGGAGTCGATGACTTAGGCTTTGACGAAGCTTTAGAGAACTTCGAACCCTTCAATGACTTGGAAGCCTGGTCAGCCTTGTCCAAAGACTCCTGGAAATCTGGTTTCAGCAAACCCCTGTCCACCAGTTTTCTCCTGCACTCCAGTAACATCCTGCTGCTGAAAGAGTGGCAAATGGAGCAATCCTCCTGGAGATGGACTGCCCCCAAGCAGTAAATACAACTGACACAAATCAGTTATGGACATTTTCTGCCCACACTTAGGGCATTTTTTAAAACCGGACTTTTATTTTTCTTTCTGATCAGCCATATCAGAAACAAAAAATTATATGCACCAATCATAACAGCAAATCTATATAAAGCTATATAATGCAAACCACACCAGAAAAGGCAGTCCAATCTAATATTAGCTAGTAACACAGCACACACAGCAAAATGCTAAGCAGAAAATCTACAGTACTAATATATCTATGTTTATATATCTCACGCTAACTACAACTTATCTAACTTTCTAAGGTCTCTATTTTCATAAAAGTTATAGCAGGATAGGGAATACAATGTGTTACAAACAACAAAAAACATGGTCAAACAGGCCTAAGAGCAGCCGCTCTTTAAAGATGAAAATTTTCATCAAATATAGCAAGGACAAAGCCTAAATGCAAAACTAAGGCTAACTACCAAAAACACACTATTTTAGAGAAAATTGTAAAAAAGTTAACTATCTAGATTTTAAGAAATACTATCCCGAGCTCTCTCTTGACCGCCAATTTGTTGCAGCGGCAAACTAGATATGAGATGAGACAGAGAGCATCATGGGATATGGTCTTGGCCTCGAGCTACTCTAAAACCTTGAGCTTGTGAAAGTGGCCGACTTGGAGCCGACGGATCAGCTCCGAACCCATGTGTAAGAATGAACAGCGAGATTGAACAACTTCACATTATTAGTTTGTCAAGATAAATGGTTTTTAACCATGTTTCAGTTATTATTAGGATATCTGGTCTATAGTAATCAGTCCATACATATAACTGTTCTGTTTTGTTATGGATGGCATCTAGATGGCATATTTTGAGGCCAGATGAATGTGTATCATGTTAAGCATTGGAATCACAGTAAATTGGCCTACAATTTGGTTGTATAGCCCACAAAGCAGGTGGTAAATGAATAAACCATGATCTTTGCTGACCATGTAATGTTGCTGTTCTTCACAGTCTAAGCTTATGAGGTAAATGAATAAGCCCTAAGCTTTGATGACCAACTAGTCTAAGCCTCATTTTAGAAGGTAAATGAATAAACCCTAATTTTAGGTAATTGTGCAATATTGCAGTTTATCAAATAGCCTGAATTCTTTATGTTATAATTTGTATATTGGTGAGCAGTTCTGTCTAAAGTTTGATTAAAAGTAAAGGTTGGTATGGTAGAAAGGATGAGTTTGTAAACTACCTGGGTGTAGTAGGTGGTTACGGTGCAACCCATGTAAGTTTAAGATGCTATAACAAAGTACATTTTAGATAAGTAACAGGAATTTTCTAAGTAGTAATATACTTTTTTAAATGATTATTTAATGTAAACAAATATAGTGATGATAACCAGTGGCACAGCAGAAAACAAACACGATGAAACAGTAACAATTTAAAAGCACAATTAAAACAACTGTCAAGTCATCATTATAATTTTATGCCTTCATCCTTTCAAATGTCAGTCTACTAATCCAGATAAAGTAAAAGCAGTGCAAAGAATAAAGCACCACTGAATGTGAAAGAGCAAATAACTATCTTGCAAATGGCTAATTACAGATCACAATTCATCAAAAGCTTTTAGATAACAGCTTCAACATTAAAGAAGAGATAGACTTGTTTGGTGTAAAGCCTGAGCTCAAAAATAGTTTTAGCTACTTTGACAAACTGTAAAACAAATGGGAGCATAAGCAATATCCTTAGGATTGGGTATTAGATTAAGCTAAAAACAAAGAAATAAGAAGAGTCACTTACAGATGTTGAAAATCATTACTTATGAACATAAAAAAAGTTTGTGCACCTATGCACTTCCATGTTTACCTAGATGACAAGAGTTTTATAATGGTCACAGATGGTAAGCCATTAATGAATCTTTAATAAAAAAAAAAAATCTAAACTTCTGCTAAGAACAAACTGTGGATCCTTAGACATTTGCTGTGCAAGTTTAATGTCGTTTCCAAGAAGGGAGGATACAACATGGTTAAATATATATGAAGATACCACAGTTGAGTAGAAAATAGTGAAATGCATAAAATATAGCACAAATAAAAGTAATATGTTGGCTGAATGTGCAGTCCTAAAAGCACTTAGTTTGGGTGAAATAGAGAAATATACCAAAAAATCCTGTACTGAAAAAAGAGTTAAATCAATTCTCTTTATTAAGTGGGTGGCAAAGAAAGGACAAGAGTAACAGTACAGATGAAAAGTGTGCAAAAACTGTAAGGATGATATCTTGATTTCTTACAACAGGAAATAAGTTATGTACTCACCATAACATTCCATGTGAGTTGTTCATCTTGCCTTCATTCTTGACTGATGGGTTTGGAGCCGATCCATCGGCTCCGATACGGCCATATACAAAGCTCAAGGTCTTCCAGTAGCTCCAGACCAAGCCCCTATCCCATGATACACTGTGAATGACCTCAGATCTTGTTTGCTGCACTGTGAATTACCTCAGATCTTGTTTGCTGCGTGTACTATAACCATACAAATCAGCAGGAGCTACAGGACATTTCTGAGCATATATAACATTTAAAACATCATAAACCTACGCATGAAGCTACTACTACACCAGAGATTACCACAGTTAGGCAAAGTACAGTTGTGTACACTTACCATAAATGTAGATGTTCGAGTGTCTTCACTGTTGCAGTCATGACTGTAGGGTTCTTCCCTGCCGGCAGGCAGTCCTCGGTCGGCCAGAATCCCAAAGTCTGGGTCCGGCGTCGGCTGTTCAACCATGCTCCCTGATGTCAGAGCGCCAGGAGTACAAAGCTGACAGCCGATGCCATGTTCTCCCGTTTTTCTTGCCCCAGATGTCAGGATTCCCAAAATGAGAGTGGTCCCATATCCTTTGCAAATACACCTCAGAAGAATGGTGAAAAAAGGAACCACACAAAAGTAAAAATAAGAGGGGACAGGAGGGAGGGAAACCCAGACTGCAACAGTGAAGACACTCGAACATCTACATTTATGGTAAGTGTACACAACTGTACTATGTTCATCATGTTTCACTGTTGCAGTCATGACTGTAGGGTAGAATCCCAAAGCAGAATGAAATAGAGGTGGTCATAAAGTAGAAGGGGCGGCTAAAAGGCCCTGCAAGACTGCAGAAGCAAAGCCTGCCCTAGACTTAGAGTAGAGAGGTAGATTGTAGTGCTTTGAAAAAGTATGCACTGAACTCCAAGTTGCAGCTTCCAAAATGTCTTTGGTAGGAACTCCCCTGAGGAAGGCAGCAGAAGTGGCAGCAGCTCTGGTGGAATGAGTCCGTATACTCCCTGGGATTTGCTTTCCATGGTGTGAATAACAAAATCTGATTCCATGAGCAATCCATTTAGAAATGGTCTGTTTTGAAATGGCTTTACCTTGGGAACTTGAAGCATAAGAAGCAAACAATTGCTCTGATATTCTGATGTCCTTGGTTCTGTCCAGGTAAAAACGTAGTTGACTGTGTACATCCAAGGAATGTAAGATCCTTTCCCCTTTATTTTGAGGAGTGGGGAAAAAAGTTGGCAAGTGGATAGTTTGATTTAAAGCCACTTTGGAAACTACCTTAGGCATGAATGTAGGATTAGTCCTCAAAGACACCCTGTCTTGATAAAAAATAACATAAGGTTCCACAGCCATAAGAGCTTGCAACTCTGAAACTCTCCTGGCAGAGGTCAGGGCTAACAGGATGGCCGTTTTCCAAGATAAAAACTTGATGTCAGAAGAGGCAGCAGGCTCAAAAGGAGGTAAGGTGAGCTTTTCCAAAACATAGCTGAGATCCCAAGCAGGAATGGGAGGAGATCTAGGAGGTCTTAAGTTCTTAGCTCTTCTGAGAAACTGTCTCATGAGCTGGTGGGAAAAGATTGGAGGGGTCTGTATTATAATGAGCGGAAATAGCAGAGGCATGTATTTTATTGGAAGAGAAAGAGAGACCCTTATGGAAGAGATCTGTCAGGTAAAGTAAAATCAAAGGAATGTTAGGAAGAAGAGGATCAGAATCCTGAGCCTGCATCCAGGAACAAAATCTTTTCCATTTTCCTGCATAAGATTTTCTAGTGCTAGGACGTCTGGCTTCTAAAATGACATCCATAACCTGCTTGGGTAGGAGAGAAGGAATCAAAGGCCCTGGATTAACCAGGCCGAGAGTGCTGACATGGGAGTATAGAACCTGACCCTGATATTGGGACAGAAGGTCTGTGGTAAGACCCATGGGGGCTCCAGACATAGGTTTTTCAGAGTAGGGTACCAAAACTGTCGAGGCCAATTTGGGGCCAACAAGATTATCATCTTGGGCTTGTCCTGTTTGATCTTTAATAATACCCGTGGAAGAAGAGTAAGAGGTGGAAAGGCATATCCCGAGAGGTTTCTCCAACTGAATGATAGTGCATCCACTTTCCAAGCTTGTTCATGGAAAGTCCTGGTGCAAAAATTCTGTAGTTGATGATTGAGATGGGATGCAAAGAGGTCTATGTGAGGACATCCCCAGACTGCTGTTATCCTGAATATTTCGGTGTCCAGCATCCACTCGTGTGGATCTGAAAGGTTTCTGCTCAGACTGTCTGCCAGGAAGTTTTGCTTCCCCTGGTAGAAACTGAGCTTGAAGGTCCAGATTGCAAGCTAGAGCTGTGTTCCATAGATCCATGGCTAGTCTGCAAAGGGGGTAGGAATGAGATCCCCCTTGCTTGTTTATGTACCACATAACTGTGGTGTTGTCTGTCCGTATCAGTAGTTGTCCTGGTTGTAGAAGATCCCTGAAGGCCATCAGAGCTTTCTGAATGGCTAACATTTCCTTTAAATTGATATGCAGGTGCTTCTGATCCTTTGTCCAAAGGCCCTGCAGACAGTTGCCCTGAAAATGGGCTCCCCATGCATAATTCGAGGCATCCATTGTTAGAATCTGAGTGGCAGGAGGCAGACAGAAGGGTTTCCCTTTGTTTAGAGTACATGCCTTGGACCACCAAAGGAATTCCTTTTGAAGACAAGGCAGGACGGAGATCAGTATGTCTAAACTGTGGCAATGCTGAGACCATACACTTTTCAGGTACCACTGTAGTTTCCTCATGTGTAGTCTTGCATATGGTACGAGAAGGATGCAGGAGGCCATGTAACCCAAAGCCTGCAGGAATCTCCTTGCAGATAGCTGAGTTAAAGTTGCCAAGGTTTTGAAAGTTGAAGCCAGCTGAAACTGTTTTTCGTATGTCAGAAATGCCATCTGGGTTGTTGTGTTTAAAGAAGCGCCCAGAAAAATTATCTGTTGTGAGGGTGTCAAATTTGACTTTTTTATGTTTACAGTGAATCCCAGGAACTTGAGGAGATCCTGAACAAACTGTAGATGCTGGAGTAAAACCTCCTTGCTGTCTGCCTGAATAAGACAGTCGTCCAGATAAGGGTAAATTTGAATTCCCCTGAGTCTGCAGTAAGCTACTACTGGAGCCAGGCATTTGGTGAAGACCCAGGGCACAGTAGACAATCCAAAGGGCAGCACAGAGAATTGAAAGTGCCTCGATCCGGCCTTTAACCTGAGGTATTTTCTGCGTTCCTGCCTGATGGGAATGTGTAAATATGCCTCCTTTAAATACAAAGTCACCATCCATGCATTTTTGGACAGCATTGGAAGTAGCTGCTGTAGAGTAAGCACCTTGAATTTTGGAATCTCTAGAAAGGTGTTCAAGACTGACAGATCCAGAATGGGTCTTCACGAATTTTGCTTCCTGGGGACTAGAAAGAGCCTTGAGTAAAAACCTTGTCCCATCTCTGAAAGTGGAACTAGTTCTATGGCTTTCATAGCCAAAAGAGCTTCCACCTGGTTTAAGGCCTCTGTCCATTGATGTTTTGGAAGGTCTGGCCATCCGCTTGGCCTTGGTAGGGTATGAAAATGGAATTTGTAACCTCTTGAAACCACATCCAGAACCCACTTGTCTTGGGTTATATGAGTCCAATTCGATGAAAAGAGAAAGTTTTCCTCCGAGAGGGGCTTCCAGGCAAGAAGTTCCTGCAGCCCAACAGAGGGAGTCATTGAGTCTGTTTCCTATGAGTTTGTGACCTGTCCTCTCCTCCCCTAGGGGTGGAAGCAGTCCACTGTCTTGGTCTAGAAGAGGCTTGTGTTTGAGGCCTTCCTCGGGAGCGTCTATATCTACCCCTCTGAGGCCTGTCTGAATTGGGAAAGGACCAATTTTTTATAGGCCAATTCCTGCTAAATCTGGGTGGCTGTACTTATAAGAAATCTTTAACTGTTTGCATGGATTTCGCCTTGTCCTCCATCTTTTTAATCACCTCTTCAGCTTTTGATCCAAACAAAACATTATGCTGAACAGGAGCATCCAATAATTTAGCTTTTACTTGTTCTGGCAAATTTTGTTCCTTTAACCATGCATGCCTTCTAATTACTGTGCCAGAGGCAGCAGCCCTACAAGAAGCCTCCAAGGCATCAAATCCACAGTGTAAACCATGTTTCCCAACTTGTTCAGTGGCATGCATTAAGTCATGTAATTCCTTATCATCTGCACAGGCAGAAATGGAAGTAAGCTTTTGTTTTAAAACAGACAAGAGAAATTGCTGGTATTTCAGCATATGAAACTGACAGTTTAAAGCCCTAATAGATAAAGTAGCAGAAGTGTACACTTTTTTGCCCCATCTTTCTAAAGATCTAGAATCCTTCTCAGTGGGAATGGGGTTTTTAGCAGAAGCGGCCTTAACTCCCTTAGGACCCTGAGAAATGGTTTCAGGGTCAGCAGTAGGGTTCTTGAATAAAAACTGGTGGGAATCAGGAACCCTGTAATATCTATCAGGCTTAACAGGAGCAGAAAGAAAAGAGTCAGGGGTTAAGTTAGCCTCCGAAAAAGCATCATCCACAATATCCAAAACAGGAGGAATAGCCAGGGGTCTATGTTGGGGAAGAAGATGAAAATCCCTCAGTCTTTTCTTAGATTCCGAATACTCCTGTCCTTCCCAGTGGAAATGTTCCCTCATTTCATGCAAAGTTTCCCCAAAAGAGAAATCCTCAGGGGGAGAAGCTGAAGGAATGGATTCCTCAGCATCAGAATCCTCATAAGGAGGGAAAGAATATTCCTGGTCAGAAGAAGAAACTGAAGAAACAGAAGCCTGATCAGAGGAATCATAATAAACTTCCTGCCTTGGCTTTTTATCTGGAGGGGGATGTGAACCCCTGATCATAGTAAGTAAATCCTCCGCCATCTTAAGTAACTATTTCTGTGACTTGGGAGCCAGTTCAGAAGAGGCCTGTGTTGCAGTCTTTGATTTGGAAGGAGTCTCTGCCTTTGGCTTTGCCTTTATTAGAAGCTGAGTAGGCCTGAAAACCCCTTCGGAAGCCGGTACCTGCACAGCGGCTCCGGACCCATCTGAAGGAGCATTGTCCGAAGGTCCTGCAATAGAAATATTCAAAGGCCTAGTTGGCTCCTCGTGGGAGTCCGTTTCGGCCATCGGTTCTGAAATGGCCGACGACAGGGGCTGCAAAAGCGCCTCACTGACAACGACCGAACCTGAAGCTGGCTCCGCTTGTGCGATATCGTCAGATTTGGACCTTGGAGGCCTGTCTTTGTCCTTGCGTCTTTTGTGAACTCCGGTAGCTGGAACTGTATCCGACGGCATTTTATAATTAAAACGCCTACCGAAGTAATGAAATGCAAAATCGTACCTTCGTTTAATTGTACGTTGACTGAATCTAGCACAAAACCGACAACTAGCTACGTCGTGGTCAGGGCCTAAGCAAAGAATACAGTAAGAATGAAAATCCTTATGAGGTATTTGCTTCCCACATGAAATACAATTATTAACTTTTTCTGACATCGGACTGGAGCAAGAAAAAGTTTCCCCAACGGGGTACTTAGCTTTGAGTGGAGAAGAAAGTCTTCGGACTGAAGTTTTTCAGAAAAGATTGTCAGGAGTCAGCCGACCGGCACTTGCGAACTGCTATCACCGCACGGCAAGAAAGACTGGAGAACATGGCGTCGGCTGTCAGCTTTGTACTCCTGGCGCTCTGACATCAGGGAGCATGGTTGAACAGCCGACACTGGACCCAGACTTTGGGATTCTGGCCGACCGAGGACTGCCTACCGGCAGGGGAGAACCCTACAGTCATGACTGCAACAGTGAAACACGATGAACATCAGCACTGTACTGGATTTGGTGGTGTTTTTTGTTGGCAATCCTCCGTGAAATAAGAAATGATGAAGCTTGGAGGAAGGAGTGAATGAATCCATTTTAAGACAGGCAGCTGCCTTCAAAGATGCAAAAAATGTAGTTTATCCTTCACTTTGAGATTTGTGTCCAATGTAAATTAGCAGATGGCAAGGAAAACAGTTAAAAATGCGATCCTGTTGATTAACCAGCACAGCAGCATATGGTTCAAGATACTATTTTTTCATTATATCAACCCCTGTGACTGACATCTTATTGTAATTTTACAAATGTCAGCCCATATATACCTCAACTGTGGACTGATGTAGGCTACTTCACCTGGTAGTTATGAGTTGTCTGTAGGGCATCACTTAACCTAACAAAAGCAGACTGGATAATTCAAACTTGTTGACAACACGGTTGTAGAAAATATGGGCTGTATCAAAAACTAAGTGATGATTATATACCAACTTCACGGTTGCCCCATTAATGAGAAAAGTGAAACACCATTAAGAGTAAAAAAAAAAAAAAAGTCTCTTACAACTGTGATCTCACAGTACAGATGATTAATGTGAAAATATTCCAAGACATTAGGGGAGATGTGATCAGGAAGACATGTCACCCCCTAAGCAAACTGAGAATGTTTTGGCAACTATGCAATGAAGACCTCTTACACTGATGCAGTTACATGATTAACCATAATCAACTATTGTCTTCCCTGTTCTCCATAATGAGGGTACAAGACTGCCAATAATATTGCCTGTTGTCTTTTATTTTGTCTTGTTAAAAATCTCCTGGACTTCATTAGCACTCTTCTGGTGTAAATGCTTCATATATATTGCACAATTAAAATACATTATCCTTGTTCTATAATAAAACTGCACTGGAACAGTTAATCATATTAAAAGAGATGCTATACTTTAATGCAGACATGAATGATTAATAAGGACACATTTTTCATTCCATTCAGTAACACATCACTCAAGTGTTAAGTTTGAGAACTTGCGTCATAATTTACAAAAAAGTCAATGAATATAGAATAAATTTTAGTTTGCTCTGTAGCTGCCATGTCAAATGCTATATAATGACTTAAAAAAAATAAAAGAATAAAAAAAAAAGTAAACACAATTCAGTGGCAGGCGGATTTGCAAAGCATAAACTAATGTTGCCATTCAAAGCAACACTGACTTCAGTAGAAAGCAGAAGCCAGCAGCTCCTTAGTCCAGATTAAGCTGCAGAAGGCAAAAGCAAAATGACATGATGTGCCTTTGATTTTGATCAGCATAAGGTCTTAAGACTTCTGAAGAGGTTTGCCTGTGATGGCCCTTGACTTGGAATGGAGAATCATTCATACATCTTTTCTGATTTCACCACCTGGCAGTACATCACCATGGAAAAGAGCAGGCCAAGTATCTAGGGAAGAGAAGAGACAAGTATGATGAACACATGTGTATGTCAACAGGTATATACTATTAGATTATCATGAGGAATAGCATTCAGTACCACTGTAGTGCATGGGGGGGGAGCCTCTTAAGGATCTTTGTGGTATCACCTGATCATAATTCTTTGTTTTGCTGTTGACATTCAGCTTTACCTCCTTTTCTCAAAACATATCTCTAATTTCAACCTTATTGGAAACTTCTTTGATTTAGTACTAGATTGGCTAAATAAATCTAAATAAGAATTGGCAAAATCCAAGACTAGGGAAAATGAAATTATGTTAGTAAATGCCACTGCATGGCTTTCTCGTGTCCTGCATTTGTCCCTAGTAGTGTTCTGTGTGATAACAGGTTGGAATTTTTGACACAGATGTGGAGCCTTGCTGCTCCTGAACAATGCAGTTGTTAGTGATTACAAAATAACTTAATTTTTATCTTGGGGAACGTACTTCAAAATACTCATTCATGCTGTCATTCTAATTTGATTGCTGCAATACTTTGTACCTTGGCCTTAAGTATACTGACTCAGCTCAGCTGCACTGGATGCAAAATTCTATTCCAAGTACAATGGCAGACACTTTTTATAATCATATGACTTCCCTTTTGTGGGAATTGTGAACATTTCACTAGATGACAAGCATGGCATGGTCAGAATTAACATTTTGGAGTCCTGCATAACCAGAGTTCCCTATTTTTAAAACCTCTGTTGATTCCATATACACAGAGTTGTCATCTCTGGTTCCATTGAGCTGTATGAAGTCATTTGCTTGCTATACTTTTGCTTATTTAGCTCGAGCTGTGGAACTCGGTACTTTCCTAGCTTGAGGTTGGTAAGACCAAGTCCTCTTTTAGGATGCCCCGTAAGTGTTATTTATTTAGGAGGGTGTACCTAAAACTTGGATGAATTGTGACATAAACATAGTTAGCTACTCGCTGTGCAGTCAAAGTGTTTTAGTTAATTTTATTGTTTTGACTTTCCATACTGGACATGTTTAGCTGTTTTATTTTTAATATTTTATTGTAAGTCTTAATGTTTTTATTATTTAGAGTCAAACCCTTTAAGGTACTTAGGCTCCAGCACCAAACTAAACACTTTAATTACTACACATATAGGGGAAATTACTTATGCAGAGTAGTTTACACACACACACACACACACACACACACACACACATACACAAAATTGAGCTGAAAGCAACAGAAGGTGGATGTGATGTTTTATAGAAGAAACTAATTGGAAGTTCTATGGGGAAATGATTCATGCATAGTGATCTTGACTGATAAAATTAGTTATAAATAGTGACCTTTAGTATACACAAAGCTTTCATGGTGATTGGTGCTAAAAAATAGCATGCAGTGTCACTTTTTGAAAGGAAACAAGTTACAGTTTGCACTGTGTAGGGCACTATTAGAAAAACATCAGTATAAAATTTCTACCCTAACCGTTCCAAAAAAAAAAAAAAAAAAACTCATCTCTGATAAAATTTCCACATGAAAAAGTATTGAAGCTTCAATTTTCCCTATCAGGCTGAAGATTCAAATTAGCACAGGGTCTAGAATCTTTCTCCGTCTATAAGAAATTGTCTTCGGTCTTACAGGCATAAATTAATATACACAGAAAGAATGACAAGGCAAGCATCTTCTACAAAAAGACCATACTCCTTGTTGACCTGGTTAAGTACTGGATTCATTAAATCAGCAAGTACTAATAAAATAAAATGTAATACCTGCATGGTGGTAAACCCACTGTACCCCATACCTCCTATTTAATATTATAACTCCAAAGTTGTATGAACTTGGATGGGGGGTGGCTCTTCCAAAAGGCAGAGCAACCTCAGCATTGTAATACATATGTAGGTGTTGTGGGAAGAGCAGGCTCCCACATGAGGTACATATGGGGCTTGTCCCTATAGAATGTTTCCATCGTTTTATCTTGGTAGTACTTTCAAGTGTTTGAGAAATGCTGAATTTGTAGAGTACTAGTAATTTCCAGTGTTTGGAAAATGCTGAATCTGAAAGTCAGTTTCAACAATGTGAGATTTGTGAAAAACCTTTCACCCAATAACAAAAATACTAGAAGTCCTAGTTCTGCTGATACTGACGAAAGTTTCCAGTTAAACAGGAATATTGAGCACAATTAACTTTTCTGGTAAAGAGACAGGCATATATTTATTAACTCACTCTGTCCTTGGCGAAAGATAAGCATTATTCATTAAAAACACTGCAATGATTCTATTTCATTTTTCATACCTTGTAAGTGGGTAATAGGTGCCTTTTCATGCTAGATTTCAAACTTTTTTTGTAATAATTTGTTAAAGTTAATCTAGTCAACAACAATACTTTTAAAGAAAATGTCTCTATTTTAATATGGCTAACACGGAGTGATTGGGATGTAATCAGAAGGCTTATATTATTTTTTAGCCCACCCCTAACTGGCAAATCACATATTGTCTGCTGACAGAAAAGAATATTGTACTTCTCACTCATCTAACAGCAATGGTTTCAATGACAACCATGGTGGGTGCAGTGGTAGCATTGTTGCCTCACAGCAAGAGGTTCTCCCGTTCGATTCTCGGCCAGAATGTGGGGAGTGCCTTCTGTGTGGAGTCTGCATGTCCTCCCCGCAGTTGGGTGGGCATTCGAAGGACATGCGTAAATGGGTGTGCCTTTGTTGAAGGTTGAACGTCGAGCTGGCACCTCGGCGTTTGTGAAAATTACTGCCAATCATTAGCGGACCGGAATTCCGCTGTGGCGACCCCTAACTGGGAAATGCCGAAAGACAAACAACAACAAGAAAATTATCAGCCATTTTACTATGGTGTGAATGTCTGTGGAAGAGTCACCAATGAAGATCTATCCGAACACCTTTAGTAGATGTCAATTAAATATCTGTAAAATGTACTTAGTTTCATTAGCGTAAGGGAGCCCCATTGGTGGGGAACCAGACGATGTAACAGTTGTTGATTATGGTAAATATCTGTTGCTGGAGCTCACTGATTATAGTGACTCTCAAAGTGACAAAACCCAGAACACCAAGGACTTCTTTGATTAATTTTAATTTTTATCATTTTCATCTTAACACGTAACACGTTATTAAAAACAAGACTTTTTTTTTGGAACAAAGTAGTTAACTGCATGCAGGTGTTTAACATTAACCAACAACATTGAAAACACAAGCAGTTGATTAAATAGACCAGTGCGTGCTTCTACAATTAGAAATACATGCAAGAACTACTAATTTTAATGGTGGTGGTGTTGCATCCTCACTTTTAGCACACTGCTAACTCAAATGGTTTAACTGATCCCTGGGGGGTGTTGTGGCATTCAGCTTAAGCCTCTACTTTTATTTTGCCTTCTCTAACTGGCCTTCAAAGTCACCATCCTGGGGATACAAATCAAAATGATCAAGTAGAAAGAATAACATGTTTTAAAACCTGAACATGACAAGGAATGCTTGTAACAGGGGTTTATGTCACAAAAGCAGACAGGTACTTTTAAATGTGTCTTTTTGTCAACAGTGTAGGCATTAATGAAGGGAAATGTTTCTGTAACAAGTTTCTCTTGATCCATGGTAGCCGAAGAACATTGCAATTGCTAATCAAGAGGAGTGGTATATTTAGCAAAATGTGATTATGCTTTCTACAGTGGCAAGATATGAGACTGTATAAGCATTGCTATGCAAAGAAATCTACGACACAAGCTGTGTCTGTCAGTTTGAATGTATTTAAATAGGCGCATGCATTTAAATATTTTCTTCTGAGAAAATCTTGCTTTTATGTCAAATTGAGACAAAACTTCATCTGAGAAGCCCTGGAATTTTGTGTTTTCTCAGTTTGAGTTTTTGCATTTATATTCAAAGATACAGAACTGACCAGGCAATGAACTGACAGATACCCAGAAAGATTACTTACCCATTGGACTACTGCCACTATGTAAATTACTTAAGTTTGATTACATATTTAAATTGGATGATGCACCAAACAGGATAATTGGACTACTTAGGGTTTTACATGAATATTTTTTAAGTAATGCAAGACATTAAGTTTATGGCAACGGTATAAAACATCATGATGACTGTTCTATATAAGTTGCATAGTTATGATATTTATGCAGTACTGTATGCTTGACAATCAGTATGTTTTCTATCTTCACTGTTAAATGTAGCTGGTGAATTACTTGCACCAGCAAAGTTTTAAATGACTGCTGCATCTCTATTCTCAATTATTTAGGTTCATAGGCTGTTACCAGACTAATGACCATTGGGACACTTACAAGTCAAGCCGCTCACTCCAAACTCATTTGGATCCTGAGTATCATGGGCATCGGTATAGGAGGACATGTTGGTAGGGAGGTAACTAAGGGGTTATGAGGGGGGTGTTAGGATAATGCTTTTCTTATTGATGGCCTCTGTCCGTAAGGGACATGGAGGTCCAGGCTGGGGCTAAATTTATGATTAAAAAATAATAAATACCGCACTGACATGGCTGAGTACTGAAAAATGTTTATTCAAAATAAAATAAAATGTTAAAAGTAAGCGCTTTCGTGATTACAACATCACTTCATCAGACTGAAAAGTGAATGAAACAGCACTCAGTTTAAAATGAGACTAACCAATGAATTCCTAAAATCAATTAAGCCATTTAGAATAAAAGGTATAGTCACAGGAAAAACTGCACACAAGTTCAAGTTGCAAAACCTAAAAAGTAAAACATTAGAAATTACACAAGCAAGAAAATATAAAATATTATGTGCATATATATAATATTGTACAGAAATGAAAGCTAATGTTTGAGTGGACGTGCTTTCAGAAAAGGTTTGAGGCTAGATACCCCATTTAAACCAGGTGGTTTCTCTGCATTAAACAGTAAAATCCACTTTTGTTCTGCAACTCCTGTACGGTTAACAGCATCGCCCCCTCTAATTCCCATGTCCAATACCTGCAGAACTAAGAACTTAAAATTATGCCCTGGGCCATGCTGAATTATGTGTTTTGCTAAAGCAGTGGTCTCTCTTTTGTTTCTAATATCCCTGTAATGTTCCAAAATTCTGTCTTTCAAAGACCTATTAGTCATGCCTATACAAAAGGCATGACAAATCTGACCGCTACTAAAATAAACAATGTTGGTAGTTTTGCAGTCAGCATAGAAGTCTAACTCTATTTTAAAACTCACATAGGGATGTATATAAACCGAACCTGTAAGAATATGCTTACATGCTACACAAGACCTACAGGCAAAAGTGCCCTTCCTGCTGGATCTAACAGTTCCATTGTGATGCTGTGATCTATAACACAAATGCTTCTTAAGTGACTTGTTTTTAAAAGTAAAGTGTGGTGTGGTATCTAGGATGCCCTTCAGTTCTTCTACCATGTGTAAAATATTCCAGTTCTTTTTTATAACGTTGCAGTAATTACTAATGTCACTGGAATAGGGTAAGGGTACCCTCAAAGCATCAGCCATAACAGATAACGCCTGTGGACTATGGGGTGCCTCTGAATTATTACAATAGGCCTTACATCTCCTTTCCCTTTCTTGCCAAGCATTGGTGATACAGGCATCAATTTCTTTCCCCTTATAACCTCTGTGTATAAGTAAAGAGTCATCATTATGTAACCTCATTATTCGATAAACCTGGCCTTTCAACACATTCCGTGTAACGTGCTTAGGGTGCATACTATTTTTATGCAAAAAGGTGTTCTTCCTAGTTGGTTTCCTAAATACACTAGTACATAAGGTATTAAGTTCTGTTTTACTGACCTTCACATCTAAGAAATCTATCTCTGCAGAGGAGTAATTGTAGGTAAATCTAAGGAAACTGGTGGTACTATGCATGTAGGTCACAAACACCTCCAGTTTTGACTGAATGCCTTGCCAAAGCAAAAACATACCACCCACGAAACACACATACCACATAATATAGTCTGAAAAGGCATTATTGTGCAACAAAAACGTTTTATCCCATTGAACCACTGTAGGGTTGGCATAAGTATTGGCGCAGGCAGTTCCCATGGCTATGTCAACCATCTGCAGAAAATGTTCATTTTCAAAAATGAAAACATTATTCCCTAATACAATTTCAAGAAGGGTGCATAACAAATTAACCTTGTCGTTGGTGAAACATTTCTTGTGGTTCAAAAATGCTCTAACTTTCTCAACACTCCATTCATTAGGAATAACAGTGAACAGCAATGCTATATCCAAAGTAAACATATAATCAGTCGATCCAGCAGAAACCTTGTCAGCCAGTCTAGACAGAAATGATTTAGTATTCTTTAACACTGTTTCACATTCATCTAATAATGGGTGTAGATTTTTCTCGATAAAGATGGATAGTGGCTCCGTACTCCAGTCTTTACCTGATATTGGCCTCACTGGGGGAGAATGTAAGTTCTTATGAATTTTAGGAAGGTCATAGATTGTGGGAATGAGGGGGTGCTCCATATTAAAATAATTAAATAAACTTTCAGTAATAAGGCCCGTCATTAATAAGTCAAAAATCAAAAAAGAAACCTTCTCTAGAATGCCCGTGACATAAGTTCTAGGAATACAAGAATAAGTATCTCATCATACAGTCTAGCGCTACAATACTGCCACCTTTATCAGCTGGTCTAACTTCTGTTGAGTACATGCTTTTCAATTCAACAAGAGCATCATAGTCTTCTGAAGTCATGTTATAAAAAGATGGTTTAATGTCCTTATCAAACATCTCTCTAAACTGTTTTTCACATAAGGTAATAAAGGCCTCTATTGTTGGATGAGGCATTGGAATAAAGGTACTAGTTTTTTTTTTAAATAATTTTCATTTACAGTGGAATTACCTTGAAAAACTGTTTTTAATGATAAAGATCGACCAAATAACCTAAGGTCTTTAAGAAGTTCAGCAAGCTCAGCTTTCCTAGCTGGAATAAAGGATATACCTTTATTCAACAGAGATAGCTGAGGTGTGGTTGTTCTGTAGATGAAATATTAAAAACTAAGTCTGTATTCAGTACTTGTGCCATTTCACAGTTGATTGTGAGTCTCTGTACATTGCAATTTCCCTTTCCTCTTTAAGCTCCTGCGCCTTTCTTTGATGAGGAGGGGATTTGTTACAGAAAATGGAATGGCTGTCGAATTCTGTGCTAGAAAAACACTATGACTGAACATCTTGTACAGTGGGAGCTGTTCCGGTGCTTGTACTGGAGTTACTGTTGTTATTATCTACCTTAAAAGATCCTGTATTCATGGTAGGCACTGGACCAGCATTTCTAACTTGTTGTAATGAAATTCTAGAGGCCTGGTTAATTACACTCACAACTTCCTGCTTTTCCAATGTAACAGATCGCATATCGCCCTTTAGTGTAGTGGCAGAGTTACTGTCATGTTCTTGCCTGTCAGAAGTAGATTCTGAATCTCTGGTTGTAGAAATCCGATCCCTTGACCAGGAAAGCACTGCTCCATTCAGAAAATTTTGTAAGTCCCTGTATAAGTTCTTCATTTTAGCAGATTGCAGCCGTTTCTCATAAGCTGAAATACTGTCATGCAAATTATCCAGCTTATCATTGATCATATCACTGGAAAAACTCAGCACAATGTCATTCTGCTGCCTGAGGATTTCAGCACACAGCTCTTTCTCTCTGGGGAAGAAAAAGTCGATAAGCAGCTGTATATACTCGGTACTAAACTTAAGGTTGAGTTGTTGCCATCTAGTTAGTAACTCCAGAAAGGCATGACCATAGCTGGGCATATTTAACACTCGGAGGCCCCTGGGGATCACTTTATGTTGTCCATCCAATTGTCAAGGTTATTGTTTCAATAAGGTCAGGGAGGAACTCTGAGATACATGGATGGGAAGCCTGTTAAACAGCACATGGATCTTTTGGGACATACATCTGTCTCTTCAGCACATTCTGTTTATATCACAAGTGAAGTCCAGATCCCTAGATATAGTGTTTCTGGTGCCATTTGCTATGCTCATGCGCAACAGATCCATCACAGCTGTGTTTGAGGAAGCCCTCTAAGCTAGACAAAGATCCCCCTCTTAGCAGCCTGTAGGAGATTGAATACAGGGAAACAGCCTTTACCTGATCCATGTAAAACAGGGTATTCATGCCCTGAATTCTCCTGGTGAGATGCCTTTGGGGGTTTTCCAACTGTTGCAAGTGTCTAGTTAGTACATGCCAAGGGGGGCACTGTACTCGATAGATCTGATAAAGGCCAAGTAGAGTGGTAATACAGTTTCTTGTACCTGGATGCCATAATTTTATGTACAAGTTGGGTGGCATACAATGATTTTTTTCACTATCTTGGCAACATGTTGGTCAAAGGTCAGGGTGCTGTCTACATATGTTTGCATATCCCTTACTACTGGGTAGACACAGGTTTTTTTTATCAATGAAGTAATTAATTTGTGTTGACAGTTTCCCAAAGGGCATTATAATGCATTTTCTTTTTGGAACTGAGTTTTGGGGCATGGCTTTGGCACCAGTCATTTGTCTGTGTTAAACCCTCTCCAACATGTTGGTGTCTTGGGAGAAAATATAACAGGTCCCAATTTAAAGTAATCTGTGAACTTAGTGAGCCAGAGGCCATGAACACTAGTCTTGACTTATAAGAAGTAGCTACCACAGAAGAGCAGGCTCAGCACGGAACCCTGGGGTACTCTTCTGACAACTGGTCTCTGGAGGTGGTGGTCTCACTGATTCTGAATTCTTGGGTCCTGTCTGTGCACCAGCCTGCAATAAAGGGAGTTATCTAAAGATTTAGCCTAGCTCAGATAACTTGTAAACAATGCCTGAGTAGGATATTGCAACAAATGCCTTGGTCAGGTCAAGATAACCAGTATGCACTGTTTTACCAATGTACATTGCCTTGGTGATCCTCTCAAAGAAGTCTACCAGGTTAAGTAGGCACAATCTTACTTTAACAAAGCCAAACTGGGATAGGTCCATGTCTGTAGATTGCCAATGTCCTTGTTTATTATTTCCATGACAATTCTTTTCAATGGATTAGCAAATGAGGCTCATTAAACTGATGGGTCTGTAGTCCACTGAGTTGGTTGATGGTGCACCCTTGGGGAGAGGAATGACAGTTACGGTCCTCTATTCACTTGGAAAGTAACCTGTTTCGAGGCTGTAGTTGAAGAGTACCTCAAATGGTCTGGATAGGTCATGTTTTAGACTAAGGATGCAATCAGAGATGATGTTGGCTCCTATAGAGGTGGTATTCTTAGCTACAGTGAGTGCTGCCAGCTCCTGTTCCCTGCTAAAAGTTGGGGGAAATAAGTTAGAGGGGATTTCACCTGAAGGAACTAAGCGGAGTGAAGTTTTAGCTGAATTTATCAGCCAGTAGATTTATGTCACCCTGATTGGTGTAGGTGGTACTGTTCACCACCAGTTAGGCACACTGCTGTGTGTTACCTTTAAGGTTCTGGACATAGCTGAAGGTGGCCTTCTGATTGTCCTTAGCCTGCAAGGCTATCCTGACATTGTAGTTGGTCTTGTTGGACTTAATTAGACCTCTTAGTTGTACAAGAGAGCACTTGAGTTTAAAGGAGTTGCTCTTCCTGATTTTGGCCATGAGTTCTTTTCTTTTATTATATACCCTGTTTAAGTGAGGATTCCACCAGTGGTGTTTGTTTTCGGTTTACTTCTGGTAGGTACTGTAGCCTCTGTGCAGCCATTTGCATGTTTGTATAGGGACTCTGAGAATAATTCTTTATAGGTAGCTATGGTCTTGGGGTTAGGATAGCCTTGAATGTTGACAAACAGTCACTTAGGATGCAGTCTGCTTTTTTTTTTTAAACACCTTTACTGAATTATTACTTGTGACGTAAGCAAATTTACATTTATACAAGTGTAATCAAACTGTATTAACAAATTAACATTAACAAACATTACGCTTCACATATATTGCTATATATCATATAACTCTGAAATACCACTTCCAATTGGGTAATCCCAATCCACCCTGTTCTACTGGAAGAATCCGTTTATCCCACTTAACTTTTGCAGCTGTCCCCTCCCAGACAAAGTTCTTCAGATCTTTATTAATTGCTATCTACAATGTCTCCTCTTGTTGATAAAAATATGCCTGACCCTTGTATAAAACTAAAGGGACTAAACACATTTTGACTGTATCTTACTATCCATTTTTATCTAGCAAAGCTTCCATTTTCTCAGTTTTTGTATTATCTTTTGGTTAGTCTCTTCCCACATATCCTTAGCTGCTACACCAGAATCATTTTAATCCATCCTTCTAACTGCATCATTTGCCCCCATAAATATGGAAACTGCTGAACGAGTTCATGTGTGGGTACATAATTTACCACTAATGCCTTTGTTTTAGCTTCATTAATTTTGTATCCCGAAAATATGTGAAACTGTTTCAAAATGTTCCACAGCACTGTAATGTATGTTTCTGGTTTTGTCAGGTATAAAACAATACCATTTGCAAATAGAGCCAGCTTTTCTTGACTACCATATCAATTATATCTTTGAATTTCCGAGCCCCTTACTTTCTTTGCCAGTTTTAAACATAATGCAAATAACAAAGTGAAAATAGGACACTGCTACCTGGTTCCTCTGCTCAAGCAGACATTATCAGGGAGGACTCCACCCACTTCAAATTTTCCCTCTGATCACTCATATATCCTCTTAATCAACCTCATATTTTTTTCTGGGAATACAAATGCTTCCATTGCCCTACTCAAAGTCCCAGCTTACTCTGTCAAATGCTTTCTCTGCATCAAGACCCACAAACAACAATGGTATTTTCTTACATTCTGCTTCCCTCTGGATCATCAATGTTCTGTTAATGTTTGTGTCCCCTCCAGAAAACCACACAGATACATATCTATCAATTTTGGCATTATTTTGGTCATTCTTGTAGCCATTATAGGCACAAACACTTTATAATCATGTTTTAATATTGAAGTGGGTATATATGAAGCTGGGTCTGATGGATCTTTACCCTCTTTAGGTATTACAGTTACCACTGCTTTCTTCCAGGATGTTGGTGCTTCTCCTCTTAAAATACTGTTAAACAAAACTTTCTAGATCTTTTTCATTTTTTTCCCTCTTAGCTTCCACAGGAATACCATTTATTCCTCGGGACTTTCCTGTAGAATGGCTATACATCACAATTTTTATCTCATCTTCTCCTTTCCTAACCATTAGTAATTGAGCCTCATCTGCTGCTAACCTTGGGATTTATAATTCTTCCATAAACATTTCCATTTGTATGCTTTCTTGATTTCCATATGTCTCTGCTTTATAAAGACTTTCACAGAATTTCTGAAATATTTCTAATACCTCTACAGGACCTCTTGTTACCTTCCTTGTTACAGGCTCCCTAAGCTTGGTTACAGCCCTTTCTACTTTCTGTTGCCTGAGGATTTGTGCTAAAATTTTTGTGCTCTACTATCATTATCAAAAAACAGTTGCTTAGCAGCAATCTTTCTAAACTCCTTATTGTCTGCTTAGCATTCAGCAGTTGATCTTCCTCTTGTTCTGTGAGATTCCCCTATTCTGCAATACTTTAACATTTGTCAATCCCTCTAAATAATTATTGTTACTTCTTAACCATAGCTCCCTTTCTTGTATTTTGACTCAATTTTTAAACTCCACCTTAACTTTATCCCATTCCCCAGCTGCACTTTCAGAAGAGATTTCTGTCCTTTCTAATAACTCCTGAATAATCTCCAATACCCATTCCTTACATTCCTCTCTTTTCAATTGATAGGTAGGAAAGTGTCAAAGTCTCATTTTTATTTCATTACCCTGTGTTTTATTTTAGTTATTACTGGTGCATGATCTGAAATAGTTATTGGGTGCATATCAAAACCTTCAATCACATGCATATGTTCCTGTGAAATATGAACTCTGTCTAGCTAAGCCCAGTTTTTATATCTTGGGGAATAATACGTTAATTCACTCTGAACTCCTTCACATCTTCCATACCAAATATTTTCATACTTTTTTTTCAAAAATCTACCCTGCTTTGTTATACTTTCCCTTGGGCCCCCATCCAGACACATCTTCACTGTTAAAAAGCATATTCCAGTCCTCACCTGTAAGTAATATTCCTTGCTGAAAACTGATTATTTATCACAGAAGTTTCTTAAGCTCCATTACAGTAGTTTTAGGTGCAATATAAATACATGCCAGTGTAATCCTCCTCCCTTGCCAGTAGCCCCTTAGCACTACACATCTGCCATCATTATCTTATCCTCTTATATCACTATTGGAGTTCCTCTTGCAATTAATATAAGTACTTCTCTCTTCCTTTGTCCCAGGTATTCTGTTGAATAACCATTCTGAAAACCTTTCTTTATCAAATTCACATGTTCATTTTTTTTCTATGTATGTCTCCTGTAACATAGCTATTTGCACTCTACATTTTTAATATAGTTCACTACACTCTTTTTTGTATTTATCTGTGAGGTCCTTGACATTTAGAGACATTACAGAACGCATCATTGCATTAAAAAGTTATTATTCCTACCTTTTATGTATAACACCTTTTTTGTTAAATGTCTAGTTCCACCTTTTGTGTTACATGCATACACTGACAGGTTGAACTTTTATGCAGCTGTTAGTCATATCCATTTGAAGCCTATGTGACGTCTTACAAAACTTTTTGTTTTACTGAAAGCCCTCAAATAAAAAAACAAACCCACCCCAATACATTATTAACTTAATACTTAGACACAAAACTATGCACATCTTCAAATACTGTAGTTTTACCCTCCTAATAGGAACAAAAGTCCCAAACTGACAGCCACAGTGATAGACTTGAGTTAACCTAAAAGAAAGGTTAAACATGCTAAGACATGGTGCAGCCTGAGCCTCTACTAAGTGCTAATTAGTTTTGTCTATTCTTTATAGCTCTCCCAGCTGAGAAAACCCCTGAATGCTTTCAGAGAGAACATGATCTCTTAGTCAATTTTTCTCCAGCCAATCACTCTCCACCAGACTGTAGGCAGTTTCTCCTTATCAGATTGTTTCCATGGAAACATGAAGACCAGCTACAGAATTGTTACTGAGCATACATGTATTTGCTAGAAAAAGCCTCAATAATATTCAATATTCTTTTTCATTTACTTGCTTACTCTTAAAACTTGTTACTAAATCAATCTAAAGTCCTTAATCCAGTCATTTCCCCATGCAAGAATGAGAAAAAGCACATTTTTTTTCTTTTGTCATGCTCTTTTAACCAGTTTTTTTATTACATTACCTACATTTCTTAAAACTGAACAAGAAGAGAGAATGGAGATAGATAAGGAAAAAGAACAGCACCTGTTTACAATCCCCATTGCATTTAAAAGTAATTGAGAAAACTTTACTTTGTAGCATGCAAAGAAAACCATACACCACAAAAATAGTACTAGTAGGGAAAAAATTATTTACTTACAGTTAATCTTCTCCTTCCTCTTCCCTTCCCCAAAGCATTTTTGAACATTAATGACATGAAGTAGAGCATATGCTTTAGAGTCCCTCAGAAGTCCAACAAATTCTGAAAAAGTCCAATATTTCCAGATTTTCTTGTTCTTTCATATTTCACACACAATTATTACACTGTAATCCCACATTTAAGTTTTTTACTGTTCATCTCCATCTCCCAGATCCTGTTTCTGCTTCATTTCTAATGTATTCTCAATTCTGCTAATCAACTCTCATGCTCCCTTCCTTCACTCTAACATTTTCTTTTGAAACATTGGAAAAATTTTCACAGGTACAGTCTTCTCTGTTGTCTTTATTACCAGAACATGAAGAAGAATCTTTCTGTTTGACAGATCATTTTTTGTTAGACGAACTTTTGTATTTCCTCCTTAGCATGTACTTCAAAAAATGATTTTGTCCCTCCAGGGAAGAATACTTTGAAGACAGCTGGCTATAGCAGTTTGAATCTCACACCTGTGTTTCAATATTCCCTGAACAGTGGAATAAAGTTGCTTCACTTCTGCCTGGTGTACAATGAGTAATCATTCCCCACAAACACACTGTTGTCTCTCACTTTTAGTACTTTGTCAAAATCAACTCCTCCTGCTGGTAGGATTGCATCTTTACTATTAAAGGTCTAGGTCGCTTTCTCATAGCCAGGTTTGGAGTATACACATGATGTGCTCTTCCAACTAACAACTACTGTGGAATACTAGTCCAGTTGCTTATTTGTGCTTTCAAAAAATTAATGCAGTCTGTTCCTTCCAGCTTCTCTGGTATAGCTGAAAATCACAAATTTTTCCTATGTGCTCTGTCCTCTAATTCTATTATTTTTTGAAACATCTTATATTCAGCCAGCCTTTTCTTCATTTCAGCCTCTGATTTTTGCAGCTTTATCACCTCATCTGAATAGTTGTTTAAAGCTTCTTCCATTTTCCAGCCTTTTGTTTGTGTTAATATACTCCATCAGTGTTTCATTTACTTTAACTAGGTCAGTGTGCAGTTGGTTGGCTTATATTTTCCAGTAGGGTACTGGAATTCATGTTTGGAGATTTCATTGTTTTTTGCTGAACAGCTGCAAAACTTTCCCAGTCAGCGTTTCTTCCTCCTTTTTTGTAGCTGATTTTTTTTCCAGGTCATCTGTATTTCTTTTACCTGGTATCCAAGCAGTACAATTACTAGCCATTAACTGAAATTTCACCCATAAACACAAGTCTACTGGTGTTCTTTGACGAGTTTCTGTTTTCACACTGGGTGAGCTAGAATTACACTATTACTCAATGTGCAGCCATCTTGGAAGTCCGATGTAGTTTACCTTATAATAGTTTCTAAATGTTATCGGTTTAGCTGGGTTTTCCAGGTTGATTTTTGCTTTAAAGGTGACAGCTTTGTGATCTGAACTCACTAGTGAGGACATGACACAGGAGGGTGTGAGTGTCTGTCTTCAATGCTCTCCCATGTTGATGAGTAATATGTTTGATCCTTGGATGGATGTGTGCACTATCTGTTCTGGGGTGTTTGTGTTAATAAATTCCAAGAAGCATTGTGTCTGTGATTAGCAGTGCAAGTTTCCCAGTCTTGAGAGAGGTAGTTAAAGTCACCCTTAATATGGTGTTTAGTTGGATGGTGAATGCCTCTGTTAGGTACAGGTAAGAGTCATGAGACTCTAGGGGCATAGATTGTGACCTGTAGATAGCCATGATATGGTGAGGGACCTTATCTATAGTGACTTGCAGATGTATAAGCTCCATGGTATCATCCTGTTTAACCACTCTGGAGGTATGTTTGCTGTTAACATAGATAAAGACACCTCCTAAAGCCTATGGGGACAGGTGCAGCTCATCCTTGGCAAAGCAATGTGGTCTGTTTACCATGTTCTCCCATGCTAACAAATACTGGATCCCCTTGGAGTGATACCATAAATTAAGCCAATTACTAAAATCGATCATTTCATGTTAGTACTGTGGCATCATCCTTGGCGAAGGTAAAATGCTGCTCATGGCAAGGCTCTTACCTGTCTGTGACACATATCCTGAGAGATCCATTATATCTCTTTTCATACAGTTCAGTTTGCTATGTCTCATGTCATTACACCCACATGAGGTATGATAAAATCATACTGGTACCTGAGGTGCAGTGCATGCATTATACTGCAGATCCTGGCTTCAGACAGGCAACTAACCATGATCTCCTCCTTGTCTAACTTGGTTAGTGGGGATTTGTGTGTCACACAGGGAAGTCCCCAAAGACAAGTGTAATAGTTAAAGTATATGCTTGTCTGATGGGCTTTGCTCTTGTAAGCTTATGTGAGATGTTTGGTGTTTCTTTTGTTGTATGTTTTAGTGACAGTTGAAGAACAGTGTTGATGCTAGGTGGTTTTAGAGGACTTTGAGATTTCAGAAGGTTTGTTTTAAGCACCTCAGGATAAGACAGTCTGTGCGAGGGATGCAGTGTGGGTATTCTGGACATCTGTATGTAAGATTTTTACCTGTAAGGAAGTTATGTATTTACATATCTCACATACTTTATTTAATAATTAACTGGTTGTTTGAAAACATAAGACAATTTCTACATTACCTTTGGATGCCCAAATCTACCACTCTGGTTTCAGTGACATTAGGAAACTGCATATCCATATTGTCAAGTTCTGTAAGAGGATGGGTTGTTTAGGATTAATGATTGGATTTTTAACAGGGGATCCTAGAGTAGTTTCTGAGTTAAGGGTAAGATGTTATATAGTGCTAGTATATGGTAGTGTTATTCTACACACAAGCTAGTCACTGGGGTTAAGGGCAAAAATTGATGTGCAAGATAGCTGCTCTAACTTTAATTCCACACAATGCCAAACTGTGTAACAGGTTTCAGACATAATCCTAACTTTATAGGGAAATTTTACTGCTTAGGCATTTGATAATACACAGGGCACTGTTAACCGCCTCGACGTGATGGGCAGCTCCACTCAAACTCACTTGATTTATGGCAGAGAAAAAAATCTGGAAACTGACTCCAATGCCTTCTAGTCATTAACAAACTAAACTTTGAGCTCCCTGAAGCATCTCCCAACTCAGAGAAACCAGGTAAATAGCTTTGGCCACAAGATGGATGCTCTTGGAATTTCTTAATGTAAAAGCAGAGCAAATGCAGCTTTCAAGTGCAGATTAAACAGCAATCAAACAACTAAGTTCCTGGCTAATTTGCCCTTCAACAAGGTGATCTGGAGGCAAATAAATAGCCAATAGAGAAATTATGATTTTTTTTTACATAAAATTAAATAAGTACTTTAAAATGCTCAGAAATTACAGTTGTGTACACTTACCATAAATGTAGATGTTCAAGTGTATTCACTGTTGCAGTCCTAACCACTGGGTTATCCGCCTCCCAGTAGCCCTCGATCGGCCAGAATACCAAAAGTAATTAAAAATTATGTCGGCTGTTGGTTGCAAAGGACGTCAGGGCGTCCAATACAAAAGGAGGCAGCCGACGTCACTTCCTCAGTCTTTCTTGCCGTAACAGTCAGAAGCCCCCAGAAAACAAGGCTAAAACTAAATTCAGCCTGTACCTTAGGAAAAGAGAAAAGGGGGAAGGAGGGAGGGAAAGCAGGACTGCAACAGTGAATACACTCGAACATCTACATTTATGGTAAGTGTACACAACTGTACTATGTTCATCGTATTTCACTGTTGCAGTCCTAACCAATGGGTTGATTACCAAAGCCCAGAGAAAAGGGAGGAGAAACCAACAGAACCAAGGATTGGAGATAATGTCCTGCAGAACAGCAGTGGCAAACCCTGCCCTGGCTCTTGAAAACAAAGGCAAATTATAACATTTTGTGAAAGTGTGAACAGAAGACCATATGGCAACCTCCAAAATGTCTTTAATTGGGACATCCCTTAAAATTGCTGCAGAAGTGGAAGCTGCTCTAGTTGATTGGGTCCTAACCCCTTGAGCAGGAAACCTTCCCTTGAAAGGAATAACAAGAGGTAATACAATAAGCAATCCATTTGGGAATGTTTTCCTTAGAAATAGCCTTGCCCTGGGCTCCAGGGGCAAAGCTGACCAATAGCTGTACTGATTTCAGAAGGTCTTTAGTCCTGTCCAGGTAAAACCTGAGCTGTCTATGCACATCAAGAGAATGTAAGATCCTTTCACCTCTATTTCGAGGATTAGAAAAAAGGTCGGAAGGTGTATGGACTAAGCGTCAGGCTAAAAATCACCTTAGGCATAAAGGAGGGGTTGGTTCTCAGAGACCCTATCTGCATGGAAAATAAGAAAAGGCTCCACAGCCATCAAAGCATGCAGCTCTGAAACCCTCCTTGCTGAAGTTATAGCCAAGAGGAAGTCAGTCTTCCACGAGAGAAACTTTAAATCTGCAGTGGCAGCTGGCTCAAAAGGAGGAAGAGTGAGTTTCAATAAAATGAAATTAAGATCCCAGGGTGGAGTAGGCGCCCTTCTGGGAGGTTTTACGTTGCAAGCACCTCTGAGAAACATTTTCATCAGAGGATGAGAGAAAATGGGTTGTTCAAATGAACAATGAGCAGAAATGGCTGAAACATGGATCTTGATGGAAGAAAAAAAAGACCACCCTGAAGCAAATCAGCTAGGTATTCCAGGATCAGACGACGGGTAGGCTGAGAAGAAGTTTCCCTCAAGCCTGCATCCAAAGAGAGAATCTTTCTAATTTGCCAGCATAAGACTTCCTAGTGCTAGGCCTCCTGGCCTCCCTCAGCACATCAACCACCTTCTGGGAAAGGGAAGAAGAAAAGGATGGAGTCATACAATGAGCCAAGCTGCCAAATGGAGAGACTGAAGATGAGGATGTAGAATGTTCCCCCTTCCTGAACCAAAAGATCTGGCCTCAGAGGAAGATGCCAAGGAGGAAATTGGGATAGGCTGTGAAGCAGTGGATACCTATGCTGCCTGGGCCAGTCCAAAGCTATGAGAATAGTCCTTGGTTGTTCGTCCCTAATCTTCAATAATACTCTGGGAAGAAGAGGAAGGAAGGCATAAACTGACAGCAGTGTCCAAGGGAAGGACAAGAACATCCACTTTCCAGGCTCTGCTGTGATGCTGTCTGGTACAACAAAGAGGTAGAAGATGGTTGTCTGGAGAGGAGAAGAGATCCACTTGAGGAGTGCCCCAACATTGAACGATGCTATAAAAAACTGCTCTGTTCAGCTGCCACTCGTGAGGATCCAGGGTCTGCTCAGCTGGTCTGCCAAAACACTGAGACTTCCTGAAAGAAACTGAGCTAGGAGATGCAGGTCCAGGGATGCTGCTATGGACCAAAGACTCATGCTCTGTCTGCAAAGGGGGTAAGAATGAGTCCCTCCCTGCTTGTTGATGTACCACATGACTATGATGTTTTCTGTCCTGACAAGAAGGGTCCCTGGGGAAAGAAGATGGTTGAAAGCTAGTAAAGCCTGTTGGACTGCCATCAACTCCTTTAAATTTATGTGCAGGTGCATATGCTGGGCATTCCAACTTCCCTGTATGCATCTGCCATCCAGGTGTAGTCCGATGTGTCTGTGCTAAGAACTTGAGTGGCCAGGGGTGGGCGAAAAGGCATGCCTTTGTTCTGTAGACAAGCTGTTGCCCACCAAAGAAACTCTGTCCGCAGACATGGAAGTAGAGGACTTATCACATCCAGGTCCTGTGTGTGATGACACCAAATGTTCTTGAGGTACCATTGCAATTTCCTCATATGCAGTTTTGCATATGGAATCATGAGAATGTAAGAGGCCATGAATCCCAGAGCTTGCAGGTATTTCCTTGCAGGGAGCTGGGACAGGCTTGCCAAAACCATGAAGTAAATTGAAAGAGTCGTTTGCTTCTCCTGGGTGAGATATATCATCTGGGCGGCTGTGTTCAGACTCGCTCCCAGGAATGTAATCTCTTTGGATGGCACCATTTTTGATTTTTCCACATTGAGAGTGTAACTCAGGGAAGAGAGAAGAGTCTTTACAAATTCTAGATTCTTTAGCAGCTGTGCCTGAGAATTTGCTTGAATTAGACCGTCGTCCAAGTATGGATAAATCTGAATTTCTTTTGCCTGCTAAAAGCAATGACTGGAGCCAGGCACTTTGTGAAAACTCTGGGAGCAGTAGATAAGCCAAAGGGCAGTGCAGGGAATTGATAATGTTGCTTGCCCACCCTAAAACAAAGGTATTGCCTGCAACTTTCCCTGATAGGGATGTGCATATAAGCTTCTTTGAGATCCAATGTTACCAGCCAGGAATCCTTTTCTAACATTGGCAGTAACTGATGCAGAGTGAGCATTTTAAACTTTGGAATTATCAAGAAAGTGTTCAGGATGGGTAGATCCAGGATAGGACGCCAGGTGCCTTCTTTTTTTGGAACTAGGAAAAGTCTAGAATAGAATCCCTGGCCTACCTGCTGAGCAGGAACTGATTCTATTGCTCCCAGATGTAACAGAGACAAAATTTGCTTTTCTTCTTCTGTCCTTTGGTATGGAGGAGCGTCCAGGAATCCTTTGGGTACTGGAAAGGTGTGGAAAGAAAACTTGTGCCCTAGGGATACAGTTCTGAGTACCCATTTGTCGTCCGTGATGGTGACCCAAACATTTGCAAACAAGGCCAACCTTCCCCCTAAAGGGCTCTCCGGGCAGGCAAGAACAGGCAGAAGTTGGACAGAGTCATTAAGAATGTTTAGACTGAGATGCAGGTTTTGAACTTCCCGCTTTGGAAGAGGAAGCCTGCCAACCCTTAGACTTTGAGGGGTAGCCCCCTGCCCCCTAGAAGATTTGTAACCTATAGTCCTAGAACGGCTCTGTCTGCTAGTATCAGGGAACGTCCAACTCTTAGAAGGGTAATTCCTGCTATAGCGAGGAGGGTGAACTTGCAGGAAGTCTTTGTCTGCATAGACTTGGCCTTGTCTTCCATCTTCTTGAGCACTTCCTCTGCTTTGTTGCCAAAAAGACTGTCCTTATGCAAAGGTACATCTAAAAGCTTAGCCTTAACAGGCTCTGGTAGGGGCTGCTCCCTGAGCCTGCCTTCTAATAACAGAGCCAGTAGCTGTAGCCCTACAGGAGGCTTCTAGAATGTCAAAGCCACAATGTAAAGAATGCTTATTGACTAGACTGGTAGAATTCAGCAAATCCTGCATATCCTTACTCTCCACCAACTGAGGCACACATGCTATCCTAGATTTAATAGTTTCCAAGGTATGCTGCCGGTACTTCAGCATATGAAAAAGACAATTAGTAGACCTAATAGCAAGAGTGGCAGAGGTATAAACCTTTTTACCCCCACCTATCTAGGTTCCTATTCCCTGTCAGAAGGAACAGGATTTTTAGTAACAGTGGCCTTAACTCCTTTAGGGCCTTGAGAAATAACCTCTGGGTCAGCCAACGGATTCCTGAAAAGAAACAAATGCTAATCAGGAACTCTATAGTATCGGTCAGGTTTCCTGGGAGCAGGAGGAACCGAATTTGGAGTCAAGGAATTTTCCAGAAAAACATCATCAACCACTTCCAACACAGGAGGAATAGCCAAAGGCTTATGCTGAGGCAAATCCAAAAACTCCCTAATCCTTTCCTTAGAAAGGGGATAATCCTAACTTTCCCATTTAAAATGCTCCCTGAGAGTATTTAAAGAATCACCAAAAGAGAAATCTTCTGGAGGAGAAGCAGAAGGGATGGATTCCTCTGCGTCTGAATCCTCAAAAGGAGAGAAAGCTTGAGAAACTTCTTCCTCCACAGAAATACTAGAAGTATCTGAACCTGAAAAAGACAAAGCCTCAGGAGAGACATCCCTACACCTTTTTGAAGGAGGAGGTTGTGAACCTCTAATAACAGTCAAAAGGTCATCAGCCATTTTACTCATCTGAGAATGAGGGAAATGAGAGGAAACGAGCCTGCTTCTTCACAGGCTTATGACTGGAAAATTTACCTGCAAGTCTAAAGGACTCGGGAGGCCTGGCAACCGCCAAAGTGGCAGCCGAAGTCGTTGGTATGAGCTTACTGTCTGAACGAAGAATTGAGGTCTCGGTCACCGGAGTCAGCTTCGCGGCTCCGGATCCAGCTGAAGAGGTGACAGATGGAATGTCAGAAAGCAAAATGGACGCCAAAGGCCTGGGGACCTCAGAAATGGTCTCAACTGAGGCCTGTGGTTGAAAATCTGTGGGCTGCAGGGGCTGCAAAGGCACCTCACTGGCTACCACATGACTGACGTTCAACCTAACATCATCAGCTGTAGCTGTAGTTGACTTCAACTTCGTAGTTGACAATGAAAAAGTAGTTGGCGTGAAAGTACGCTGCACGCCAATGAGTCAGGAAATTAGAAAATTAGACCTCTGAAGACTCCGCCAATATAGTAAATACCACAACGTCTCGGGTGGATATGCTCTCAGTGTGCAATTCTACTATTTCCAAAACTGCTGTCACGGACACCACGACCAGTTATTTTCAAAATTTATTGCACAAAATAGAAACAAAACAAAACAGGTTTAGCGCTTTCACACACTGGAGCGTGTGCTTCCTCAGAACAACTTCCTCTATTCAAAATATTGCTTAAATAGCCTAGTTGGCGCTCAAATCATTTCATTTAAAACAATTTAAAGCTATATTACCATTAACATACAACAGATCTAAAACCTGCTTGACATGCTCACAAATATAACATAGATATGATACATATACTATTAGGTTAATCAAACAAATAACTGACATTTCCATCAACCAAAGTGCATAACAGCCATATGAATGTGCAAAATAAGCGAATGAAAAATATTAAAAATGTTGTCCAAATCCTTCTCAGTATCTCATTACCCATAGGGAAAAATTCAAAGGGAAGATTTCATAGACTCCAAAGTATATATATGCATTAAAAACTCCTGATAAAAATCTTTAAAAACCTACGCACTATACTTATTTAAATAAATAAATAAATAAATGGATATATGTATACAATTAATAATAATAATAATAATAATAAAATATATTATTATTAATAAATATATTAAATAAATAAATAAATAAATAAAATAATTAATAAATAAGTAGTGATGTGTGATCCTGTTAATGGATGCAAATGCTTATAAATTTAACATGGGTTTCACTGATATGTATTCATTTATTCCTGGGAGTGTGGTGGCATCTGTCATAATTTGCCAATAGCATTCCCTGAATGCAAGATGCCCTTTTGTATTACCCCCTCTAGGGTTAGCTTTAATTGCTTCTAAAATACAAAACCTGAACTCATGCTCAGCTCCCTTATTAATTATATGCTTTGCTAAGGCATTTTTCTCATCCTTTTTCCTTATAGAGTATGTGTGTGCATATATCCTTTTCTTGAACTGCTGTTCGGTTTTTCCTATATAATAGGATGGACAGGCTGTACATTTTGCCATGTATACTATGTATTTAGTGTTGCAATTCCCTTTTTTCGTAAATAATTTTGTTCTATTGTAGTTTTCCAATACTATCTCCTTTTCTTCTATAATGTATTGGCACTGATTGCACATACCACATTTCCTAGTACTGCCTTTGTTACTTGTTGCATTTCTCTTTGAATTACTTTCCAAAAGCGATTTTAAGTTCTGTCCCATTCTATAAACAAACCTTGGTTTTACTCCCAATACATTCAACATCTCATCACTACTTAAAAGTATATGCCAATGATTTCTAATAATTTCCTCTATCTTGTTACTATATGGACCATATTCTATTACACAGGACCTGCCATATGTAGTAACATTTGCTCTATACACCAATTCATCTTTGTTGAACGTGTTGTTCTTGTACTTATTTCCCAATAAAGGTGCGTATTTCTTTCCCCATTCTTTAATAACCTCATTATTTACCTTTTCCATCATTTTACTTTTGTATCCCCTATCAGTAAAAAGTGAGGTAATAAATTTAACCTCCTTAAGCATGTCCTCGTATTCAGATGTCATTCTAAGTGCCCTTATACATTGTCCCTTGTAAATATTTCTCTTCGTCTTAATCGGATGACAACTCTTATAATCTAAATATGAGTTGGTGAACGTGTCTTTTCTATGTATGTTTGATTTGTATATTCCATCCTTTCTAGTTATCAGTGTGTCCAAATACGGAACTCCCACATTGTTACAAGTAGAGGTAAACTTTAAAAAATTGCTACTATTGTTTAAGTAGGTAAAAAATACCTCAAAAGATTTCAAGTCACCTTCCCACATAATGTATATATCATCCAAAAAACGAGAATAATACTTTATCCTGTCCATATATTCACTAGAAAAAATTGTCTTCTGTTCCCACCATAACATTACCATGTTAGCAAATATAGGGGCACAGGCCGAACCCATTGCCACACCATTTACCTGTCTGAATAATTCTCCTTCGAAATAAATATGATTGTTATCAAGAACTATGGACATTAACTCATTTATAAGTTGCACTTTGTCCCAGTCCATCTCTCCATATCTGTAAATACACTCACTGAATGCTTCCAACCCGTCTTTTTTGGGGATACATGTAAAAAGGTCCACTACATCAATGGAGGCAAATAATACATTATTACTACTAATGTAAGTAGGGAAGTTAGCCAAAAATTCCCACGAATCTTTAACCAAATGCTCAACTTTGCTGTAAATGTGCTTCAACATGGTGTCAATAGCAACCCCTATGGGAAAAGTTTTGGATTTGCTGCCTGATATAATGGGTCGAAAGGGTGGGTTGTTGACATTTTTATGCACCTTCGGTATACCCACCATAGTGGCTAAAGTAGGGTATTCAACCCTAAGAAATTTGTACAAGTCATCAGTAATTCTGTTGTCAATTAGATATTCTTCCAGGTACAAATCTATCCTTTTATAAGCTATATTCAACTCATTGGTGGATATACTTTCATAATTCTTCTGATCATGTAGTAAGTCGAATATTTTGCTCTTATATTCCATACTGTCGTAAACCACAACCCCCCCCCCCCCCCCCCTTGTCAGGCTTCATAATCCTGTATTCAGAACTTGATCTTAAATCTTCCAAAACTCTAATTTCTTCAAAAGTTAAATTGGTGTTACCCCCATCCTTTCTAAAAAATGTTTTTTTATGATAAATGTCATATGTAACAGCTCTTTCAAATCTACCTACCTCCTTGTTCATCATCGGCATAAAAGTACTTTTCTTCTTTAATGTTTTCACATCAGTATGAGCTTCCTCCTTAGATGTAGTATCTTTGAACATAATAGCCAAATTTAGCTTCCGAACATATTTTTTGATATCACAAACACAATCCACTAATCCAAATTTCCCTGTGGGTATGAATTTCATCCCTTTGGAGAACAGTCCAAAGTGAGCCCTATTCAATTTCATACTAGTGTAGTTGAATATCTGAAAATTATTGTACCTATTGATATGCCCTTCATTTTCTATGAGTATATCATTATCTTCAGTACCCTTGTCTGAAACTACCTCATTAGAGCTAATCACCTCCATGTCCTGTCCTTTGTCCATTTTTGATATTGTTTCCTGTTGTAGTCCTGATAAAAATGTTCTTCCCTTTGTTCATTAAAATTTCCCTTTCTAGTATTCACTTCACCCCTATAGTCATTAAATTCCCTATGTGGTACCTGGTATACTTTGTTCCATGAGTATACCCTGCCTGTATTGTATTGCTCAACATCCCTAGTATATTTCTTATATTTCCTTTCTAAAATCTTGTCTGTTCGCTTTTTTGCTAAGTCGTATTGCCTGTAGTATAATTTTTCCCATTGTGGAAATAACTTGTCATTAACAATTATATCATTCAACTGTTCAATTTCTTGTAATTCCTTACAAAGTTTTGCATCATAATAATTAATTAACATTTTAATATATTCTAAACCAAATTTATCAAATAATTTGTTAAATTCAGAGCATACATCCTCTGTCCACTCTATGCCCATAGGGGCTTTGTAAAAACGCAATCCCATAGGAACAATATTGGAATTAATGCAATGTGTTAAGTATGCATTGTCAAGCTTGACAGCATTAATCACATTCAACCTTTTACCAAAATCAAAAATTAAATCTCTTAAAGTCCCCTTGAACGTGTGTGTTTGATTGTTTACTTTCTCCTTCTTTTTGTCAAACACACAATCACTGTCCAAGAAGTCCTTTAAGTATTGTTCCTTACTAATTTCTTTGTTAAGAAATCCAGTTTTATTTAACTTATTAGTAACAGTACCTTTGGTTTCCGAAACTCTTGTAGCTACATGAGCATAAGTCATTCATTAATAATAATATATTTTATTAATAATAATATATTTTATTATTATTATTATTATTAATTGTATACATATATCCATTTATTTATTTATTTATTTAAATAAGTATAGTGCGTAGGTTTTTAAAGATTTTTATCAGGAGTTTTTAATGCATATATATACTTTGGAGTCTATGAAATCTTCCCTTTGAATTTTTCCCTATGGGTAATGAGATACTGAGTAGGATTTGGACAACATTTTTAATATTTTTCATTCGCTTATTTTGCACATTCATATGGCTGTTATGCACTTTGGTGGATGGAAATATCATTTATTTGTTTGATTAACCTAATAGTATATGTATCATATCTATGTTATATTTGTGAGCATGTCAAGCAGGTTTTAGATCTGTTGTATGTTAATGGTAATATAGCTTTAAATTGTTTTAAATGAAACGATTTGAGCGCCAACTAGGCTATTTAAGCAATATTTTGAATAGAGGAAGTTGTTCTGAGGAAGCACACGCTCCAGTGTGTGAAAGCGCTAAACCTGTTTTGTTTTGTTTCTATTTTGTGCAATAAATTTTGAAAATAACTGGTCGTGGTGTCCGTGACAGCAGTTTTGGAAATAGTAGAATTGCACACTGAGAGCATATCCACCCGAGACGTTGTGGTATTTACTATATTGGCGGAGTCTTCAGAGGTCTAATTTTCTAACTTCGTAGTTGGAAACACAAAAGGTAAACTGCCGACCGGCACTCGTGCAAGAAATACTTCTGTTTCGGGCTCCGCAGCAAGGAAGACTGAGGAAGTGACATTGGCTGCCTCCTCTTGTATTGGATGCCCTGACGTCCTTTGCAACTGACAGCTGACGTCATTTTTACTTACCTTTGGTATTCTGGCTGATCGAGGGCTACTGGGAGCTGGATAACCCATTGGTTAGGACTGCAACAGTGAAACACGATGAACATACAGTAGTCATCAATGTATAAAGCAAGCAATAGTGCTTTATATTCATATCTTAGCCTGGATGGCTCTGGATGCAGTTAAAAACACTTGAAAAGCATTGCTGAGCTCTGCGGAGGTGAGCACATGTGATTGCAAAGTCTCTTGGTTTATAGCAGAGAGAAAAAAAGCTCAAAAACTGACTCCATTGCCCTGATTTACAAGAGAGAGGGAAAAGCTTGAAAAATTACCCCTTTGCCCTCTAGCCAATAAACGACCAAACTTTGAGCTCCCTGGCTTGCTTTCCAACTTAGAGAGACCCAGTAAACACCTTCTACCATAGGATGGATGATTCTGAAATTTCTTAATGTAAAAGCGTATCATAAGTAGTTCTTAAGTGCAACTTAAGCAACAAATTCCCTGCGTAATCTGTCCTTCTGCGAGGCAATCAGAACTAGAAAAAGCCAACAAACAAGAGAAATGACTATTTTTGCCAAAAATGAAATAAATTATTTAAAAATGTTCAAAAACAGTATCTAATACTGTATAACACAAGTACAAGTGCAGTAAACCAAGAAAATATTTTTTATCTTAGCCTGGCTGGCTGTGGAAGCAGTTGAAACACTTGAAGAGCATTGATGAGCTCTATGGAAGTGAGCACAAGGCAATCTCTCCCAATTTACAGCAGAGAGAAAAAGCTTGAAAACTGACTCCTATGCCCTCTAGCCAATAAGCATCCACAATTAAAGCTCCCTGGGATGAAAGGCCTGATTATGAGAATCAGATAATTTGTCACATTAACCTCATCTCTTCAGTGCTGAACATTTCAAGTTAAATAAACAAGGTCACACTCATGATCTCCTCTTTATACAGTAATAGTGAAAGGAGGGGAGCCACTATTTTGTTACTGGAAGATATTTAAATGCCTTGACTGATGCACTGTTTTTTCAGTTTATGGTGTATACTTTGCTAATAAAATAGGTATAGAATTTATCAGATTAACAACAGTCAGAAACTACAGTTTTTAAGTAAACTTACCATAACAGTAGACGTATGAGTGATAACTGCTGCAGTAGCCTAATCTAGGTGGGTTTTATCCTACGTAGGATATAACATCTGTCCAGCTTCAAAGCTTCAAGGCACCTTCCACATGCACAAACCTGTTAGCTCAAGCTGAGCTGACTAAAAGACAGGTTTGGGAGCCAAGCCCTTCCCAGCTTTCAGAATGTGGCTGCGGCTTGAGAAGACATGGCTAGGAACTTAAAAAAAAATGCCCACACCCTGCCATAAAAACACACTAAAAAACAAGGGGGATGAAGGAATGGAGTGACTACTGCAGCAGTGATCTTTTGAAAATGTACTGTTATGGTAAGTTACTTGTACAACAGTACTGTGTTCTTAATAAAGATTGATGCAGTAGCCTAAGCCATATGGGTAGATTACCACAGCTTAGAACAACTGGAAGATGGAAGGAGAAGGGTCCATGTGCCTCTAGAGAATGGTCCCAGCAAAGCCTGATCTAGACCTGGAGAAGAAATCTAGCTTGCAGTGCTTTATAAAGTATGTACAGGGGACTGAGTTGCTGCTTCTAGAATACTTATACAGTACAACCCTTTCCAAAAAGCCATAGACGAAGCCAAGACCCTGGCAGCATGTGTCTTGATCATGCCTGGAATAGTTTTATTATGGTGGGAATAACAAAAGATAATAGCCTGAAGCAACAATTTGGAAATAATCTGCTTTGATACAGGTTGTCCCTTTTCTTACCTTCACAAGAAATGAAAAACTGATCGGATGTTCTGAAAGATTTTGTTCTGCTAAGATAATACCCGAGTTGTCTGTGAACACCCAATGTATGAAGTGTCCTTTCTCCCTCATTTTTCGGTTCAGGGAAGAACACAGGGAGATGGATAGTTTGGCTTAACGTAAACTCTGATACCACTTTAGGCATAAAAGAAGGATTAGTTCTTGAGGAAACCCTGTCTCGGTGGAAAATGAGACAAGGTTGATCCATAATAACAGCTTGCAACTCAGATAATCTTCTTGCAGAGGTCAGAGTAACCAGTAAAACTGTTTTTCATGTTAAGAAGCTCAAGTCAGCCACATAAGATGGTTCAAATGGAACAAGTGTTAGGTTCTCTAACACAAAATTAAGATCTCAAGGAGGGGCAGCCAGTTTTATTGGTGGTCTCTTATGCAATACCCCTTTCAAAAGCATTTTGACATGAGAATGCCTTGAAAGACTGGGATCCATGGGCAGGCATCCTTAAATGGCCAACAAATGAACCTTGACAGAGGAGTAAAACAAGCCACAGGAATGTAACTCACATAAATATTGTAAAACCAGAGAAACACTAGCCCTGAATAGGTGCTGATTATGTTGCTAGCACCAGCTAGAAAACCTTTTCCATTTCGTAATATGATTTTCTAAAAACAGGTTTTCTTGCTTCTGTTAGTACTTGTTGCACGTCCTCAGTAAACAGGTGCTTAAAAAGTATTAGAACCCTATCAGTCATGGCAGAAAATTGAAGTTGTTTGAAGTCAGGATGCATCAAACACCCCTGCTCTTGTGTGAGTGGATCCAGTCTGTGATGAAGCTTGTGGTAACTGCCCCTGGCCAATCCCAAAATAAGGGAGATCACTATTGCCTGGGCTAGAAGGGAGGTCACCACAAGATCTTGGGAGATTCTTTCTGAATCTTCAAAAATACCCTGGATATCAGTGGAAAGGGTGGAAAAGCATACAGGAACATTCCTATCCATGGAAAAGAAAAGGCATCTATGTTTCTGGCCTTCTTCCATGGAGTGCTGCAAGAGAGTTGTGGCAGTTGATTGTTCAGACAGCAGGCAAAAAAGCAAACCTGCGGAACTCCGCACAGATGGATCAAGTCTAGCAAGGTCCCTCTGATCTAGTTTTTATTCATGAGGATCTGCCATTGTCCTGCTCCACTTGTTTACCACATAATTTTGCTCTGACAGAATGAAGGATGCCTGCAGAGTGAGATTATGCTGTAAAGCTATATTCCATGTTAAAATGTATAAGGAGCAATAATTGGTTCCCCCTTGCTTGTTTATGTACCACATCAGTGTGATATTGTCTGTAACAACTTAAAGAGATCCTGAGGACCAAAGGTGATTCTGGCAGCAGAGTGCTTTGATAAGAGCAAGCAGCTCTTTTATGTTTATGTGCTTGGACCTTTTGGAATGTACCTCATAAGACATTTGCAGCAACTGTAAAGGTCACAGAAGTACCTCACAAAGAGGATTACTGGCATCAAACAAATGCCCTACACTGACTGTCTCAAAAAACTCCAGCTTTATTCCGTAGCATATAGCCTACTCCAAGTTGATCTCTGCCTAACATATAAAGCTATGTCAAACCCAGAGCTGTTGGACATGCTACACCTAAAGAAATCCCAATCCCTCTGAGCTACACGCTCTAGGGAACTAAACCTTGTCACCACAATAAACAGGACATGCTGGAGGGATAGATTCCTGTCCCAGAGACTTCCCATACTCTGGAACAGGCTACCCATCCATGTCAAGCAAAGTTCTTCATTAGCACTCTTCAAGAAAAATCTTGATGAGTGGATGGGAAATAGGAAATACACCCCTTGGATCACTTCTGTGTCTCTGCTCAACAGTGGCACAGGAAAATAACTTTCTTCTCCAAATGAAAAGCAACAGGACACTGCTGTGTTGATAAAATGTAGATAAAATTTAATCCAACATAGACAGATAAAACACCAGGTAAGCGCTTTCGGGTTACACCCTTCATCAGACAAAAATACATTCTTCAAACAACATTTTTAAAAGATGAGACAACCAATAGCATCTAGTGAAAAACCCGCCTATTTTGGAGGGTGGGTTTAACTGGAATGACATCATTTAATCCTGGTATCCTGTGTGCCATAAACTCTATGATCCATCTTGATTCAGCCAAAGCTGTCTGATGTTTCACATCACCCCCCCTATTGTTTGGTTTGATGTTAACAATAGCCCTAAATTTGAAGCTATGTGTAGGGTTGCCACTGATATGCCTATATAAGGCATTACTTGGGTCACTATTCCTGATGCTACTCAAATGCTGCAAGATTCTAACCTTAAACATATTGTTGGTCATTCCAACATAGAAACAAGGACATTCAACACATTCAGCTAAGTACACTATGTTCATGGTCCTACATGTGGCCCTCCCTTTTAAATGAAACACCTTCTTAGTTACTGGATGTATAAATGTGGTTTCTTTATTAATATGACTACAGGCCTTACATATCCCACAGGGAAGTGTTCCTGCAGTAAACTTCAGAGATCCACCTTGACCAATCATCTTCTCCTTACACAATAGATCTTTAAGATTCCTATTTCTCCTATATCGGAATCTGGGACTATTGTCAACAATCTCCCTTAGTCCAATATCACTGGTTAAAATATTCCAATTGTTTTGTACAATCCTATTAATGTCTTTTATATTGCTGCCATATGTGAACATCAGTTTGGGACCCATTTGCACGCATGCATTATTATCAATTGACGATTCCCCTCCATATGTTCTCTTTAACCAGGGCTTATATCTAGTCCGTCTTAATTTAACACTATCATCAATAACACGATGTACCAGTCTTTCATTGTAGACTCTATCCTTAAAACATTTGTCTAGTTTATCCAACTCTTCATCAAATTGTGTATCCATGGCACTCACCCTGGATATACGACTGACCTGCCTCTTTACAATATTTGGAAAAATGTGTCGGGGGTGCATGCTGTCGTAAGACAGCAAAGTGTTTTGCCAACACTCTTTCCTATACAAACTGGAAACAAAACCTTCCTGTGTCTGTTCTACACAAACATCCAAAAACTCTATATGGGTGTAGGATGTTGTGGCAGTAAATTTCAAAAATGTGGTGGTGGAGTGGATGTAAGAAAGAAAGCGGTCAAATAAATTACAGTCTCCATTCCATAAAATAAAAATATCATCCACAAAACGGGCATACATACTTATGTTGCCCTTCCATACTTCGTTGTTCAGAATTGTGGAGGATTCCCAATTGGACAGAACCAGATTGGCGCAGGTGTTGGCACAGGGGGTGCCCATGGCTACCCCCTGTGCTTGTCTGTATATCGAACCTGCTCCTATAAACACATTATTTTCCAATACAAGTGTCAGCAAATCCTTCACTAACTCAATTTTATATGAATCCACATCTTGCTTTGCAAGAAGCTCACCCACTGCTGTTGTACCATAATCATTCGGGATGACAGTGAATAAACTGTTAACATCTAATGTAATCATTAACAGTCCATCCATTCCATTGGGTCTAACTATACCCCCCAGAATCCTCAGGAAGTGTCCTGTATCCACTAGTATGTTATCTATCCATTCCATATATGGTTTGAGAGTGGCTTCCAACCATATCGATATGTTCTCAGTGACCCAACCCCTGCCAGACACTATAGGTCGCAGGGGTGGGTTACTTAGGGATTTGTGTATTTTAGGCAAAGCCTTGAATACTGGTGTGACTGGTTTGTCCACCCGTAAAAACTCATGTATGTCAGGTGTGATCCTCATATCATACAGTAAAGACCCTAAACGCTGGTGCACCTTATCAATAACCAGTCTAACACCTAGGGGATTAATCTCCAAATAAGTGTCATCTGTTAACATGTTTTTTACTTTCTCATTATACCATGCAGTGTCTAATACAACCACTGCACCTCCCTTGTCAGCCCCTTTAATAGTTAGGTCTTTGTTATTCATCAAACATTGTAAAGCCATTTTCTGTGATTTAGTTACATTGTAATATCTGGTGAAATTACCATCTGAAAAATATTTAATTAAATCCCTCTCACAACCATTCATAAAAAGATTCAGTGTGGGTGTAAAAGGTGGCACAAAGCTGCTCGTTTTTTTAGGAAAAGCAACATTATTTTCAGTATTACCAAACATTACCTTCAACATAACATTGCGACAAAACAGCATCAAGTCCATAATAATTTCATTGTAAGAACAAACCTTGCTGGGTACAAAGGTGAAGCCTTTGTTCAGTACTGTCAATTCATCTCTATACTTAGCGTATAAGAAGATAAGTTGTAAACAATACCAGTACTGACATGAGTAGTCAATAGAGAATCTTTCTTCTCTTGTCCAGGTCCCTGTCGTCGCTTAAAGATCTCTTCCATACTCCTTTCTTCCTTACTGCAGCTGGTAGCCTGTCCAAAAAACCTTCACGCACTTGGGCTACCTTCGGTCGTGCCCCAGAGGCATATACAGTACTTTCATTGACCATGGAGTTTGTAGTTGTGGAAGCCGTCGGTAATAAGGACACCTCATCGGAACTAGTACTCTCTATCAAAGCGGAGCTTGCAGATACATCATGGACAGTCATTGTACTTCCTGCCGACACAACATTTAATCCATGCGTAGCCTGACCGTTGCCACTGTTTCCCTCATCACTACTCACACTCTGTGCATCTAATGTGAGCGGAAGCAATTCTGTAGTGTTTCCTACAGAGTTAGTCACGCTTTTTCCACGTAGATCATAGTCACACCCCCCAACAGCAGGATGCGTTACTGACTTCCTTGGTATCCGTTTGTTAGTATCCGTTTGTGCCTGATTATGCCTTGGCCAAACGAAGATATTCCCATTAGAGAAATCTTCAAAATCTCTTTTGATTTTACTTAAATTTATATTGCGCAGCTTCTCAGCGTTGCTATGAAAAGATTCATGCAGCGCTGCCATTCTCTGCACATATTTGGGGTCAGTGAACTCAGAGTCTAATTTGCTTTGTAGCTGCTGAACTTCTAACTTCAGCCCTTCTAGTTCAGGGGCAAAAAACTCATTCAAAAGGTTCATGTATTGGAAACTAGTGTTGATATTCAGTGTTTGCCACCTCGCTAGTAGATCCGGATATCGATCTCCCTGAGCTGGCATACAGAGTATCCTCATGCCCCTAGGCACTATGCCATATTCGAGACATGCTTCCAAATGGAAGGATTGCCATTGTAAACGTTGCATTTTGTTCATTTTAAAGGAAAGATCATGTAAAAAGTCCTCAAAAGTTCTATCTACAGCCACTGGTACAGATTTACCTTGTTGTCCATCCTTCTTGACAATAAAACCTAGGTTCAGTAATGGATTATCTTTCATAACCAAGGTTTTGTTCCAACGACAGTTACTTACTTCACCTGAACCGAAATTCAGGGAAGAAACATCAACTCCAGTTGTATCCCTCACAGCATGCATAGCGTAACAAATATAAAAGTCCAGATACAAAGTAAAAAACCTGTACGCTATGCCAAAGTCCCGGTAAGCTTCAAAGCACAAACAACTCCAAATGAAAAGCAACAGGACACTGCTGTGTTGATAAAATGTAGATAAAATTTAATCCAACATAGACAGTTAAAACACCAGGTAAGCGCTTTCGGGTTACACCCTTCATCAGACAAAAATCCATTCTTCAAACAACATTTTTAAAAGATGAGACAACCAATAGCATCTAGTGAAAAACCCGCCTATTTTGGAGGGTGGGTTTAACTGGAATGACATCATTTAATCCTGGTATCCTGTGTGCCATAAACTCTATGATCCATCTTGATTCAGCCAAAGCTGTCTGATGTTTCACATCACCCCCCCCTATTGTTTGGTTTGATGTTAACAATAGCCCTAAATTTGAAGCTATGTGTAGGGTTGCCACTGATATGCCTATATAAGGCATTACTTGGGTCACTATTCCTGATGCTACTCAAATGCTGCAAGATTCTAACCTTAAACATATTGTTGGTCATTCCAACATAGAAACAAGGACATTCAACACATTCAGCTAAGTACACTATGTTCATGGTCCTACATGTGGCCCTCCCTTTTAAATGAAACACCTTCTTAGTTATTGGATGTATAAATGTGGTTTCTTTATTAATATGACTACAGGCCTTACATATCCCACAGGGAAGTGTTCCTGCAGTAAACTTCAGAGATCCACCTTGACCAATCATCTTCTCCTTACACAACAGATCTTTAAGATTCCTATTTCTCCTATATCGGAATCTGGGACTATTGTCAACAATCTCCCTTAATCCAATATCACTGGTTAAAATATTCCAATTGTTTTGTACAATCCTATTAATGTCTTTTATATTGCTGCCATATGTGAACATCAGTTTGGGACCCATTTGCACACATGCATTATTATCAATTGACGATTCCCCTCCATATGTTCTCTTTAACCAGGGCTTATATCTAGTCCGTCTTAATTTAACACTATCATCAATAACACGATGTACCAGTCTTTCATTGTAGCCTCTATCCTTAAAACATTTGTCTAGTTTATCCAACTCTTCATCAAATTGTGCATATATCTGCACCTCTGAGTCCTACCCATGTCACTACTACTGCTCATGACAAGAATCTATTACAAGAATGGCCACTTCAACATTTTTATCAGTCAGACCACTAGTGTCAAACGCATTAAGGTCTGCTCATTTTTGTTACTAATGCAGAAGATATATATACATATGTGTGTGTGTGTGTGTATATATATATATATATATATATATATATATATACACGCACACACACTTATATATATATAGAGAGAGAGAGAGGTTCTGATGTTCTTTTTGCAGATGTGTAAAAGATCCTTCAGAGCTGGATCTGAGGATGCCTTATATGTCAGGCACAGATTGCCACTCAGTAACCTGTAGGAGACCAAGTAAAGAGAAAAGTCTTTAAGGCAATCCATAAAGGACAGTGTGTTTAGAACCTGGATTCTCCTGATAAAGAACCATTGAGGGTGTTCCAGCAGTTGTGTTGCATATGTCTGGTCAGGTACATGCTGAAAAGGTTATTATACACAATGATGGGTCTGATAAAGGCAGAATAAAGTGGCACTATGATTTCCTTGGACTTGGATGCCATGCCCTTACGTGTACGTTGTGCAGCATAGAATGATTTTCTTACTGCCCTGGCCACATGTTGGTCAAAGGTCAGATTACTACCTACACATGTTCTCAGATCCCCTGACTATCGTGTCAGCTCTTAGGGTGTCATACTGATGGAGTAATTAGCCTGGGTGGCACTTTTCCCAAAAGGCACTATAATACATTTCTTGGCATTGAGTTTTAATACCTGACTGGCACCAGTCAATTGTCTGTGCTAGCCAATACTGCAAGATGTTAGTGTCATGGAGGGAATAATTTATGATAGTTTCCAATTTGCAGTTATCTCCAAACTTGGTCAGACAGAGGACCTTGACATTATCCTTTAGCTCTGAGAAGTAGATGCCAAATTGCAGCAGTCCTAACATGGAGCTCTGATGCATCCCACTGATGACCGATCTCTAGGTGGAGGTGTTATCACCAATCCTGATTTACTGGGTCCTCTCTGTTTGCCAGCTATCAATCCAGTGAGTTATGTATGCGTTTATGCCCAGTTCGGTGAGCTTTTCAACTATATCCAAGTATAGTATTGAACCAAATGCCTTAGCCAGGTCCATTTAGAAGGCATGCACCATTTTCCCCTCATTCATATCATCCATTGCATTGCTGGCCTTCTCTAAGAAGTCCACAAGGTTTAGTTGATATGATTTTCCCTTGACAAAGCCAAACTGGGTTGGGTCCAGTGTCTGATGTTTGCCTATGTCTTTGTTGATCATTTCCATGGTAATTCATTTCAAGGTTTTGCATATTAGACTAGTCAGACTAACAGGTCTGTAGTTTCCAGGATCAATTGATAGTCTACCCTTGTGAAGTGGGATAATCAGTGCAGTCCTCCATTCTTATGGTACAAAGCCTGTTTTGGGACTATTGTTGAAATGCGTCTCAAGTGGTCATAATAGGACATCTTTCAAGCTATTTAGGGGGCATCTTGGTATACTGTAGGTGACCAATGAGGATGTGGTTTTGGCTTCAGTGAGCACTGCCTGGACCTGCTCCCTGTTAATAGTTGGAGGGGGGTTATGCTAGTAGGTATTTCTTGGGGGGGGGGGGAGGCTGGGGGAGGAGCAAAGACTGAGCAGAATTTATCAACCAGCAAATTCGCAATGTTGCTTTGCTCAGCGTAGGTGGCACCATTGATCACCAGTTTGGCACACTGAAGTGTACTGTCTTTGAGGATCTGGGCATAGCTGTAGAAGGCCCTGTGGTTACCTTGACCTCATAACTGGCCTTCTGGACTTAATTAGTCCTCTTAGTTTCCTGTTTAATTAGAAAGCTCCTATCATTATGGGAATTGCTCTTTCTGACTTTAGCCATGACTTTTTACCTTTTGTTATAAACTATACTAAGATAAGGATTCCACAAGTATGGTTTGTTTTGGGCTTACTTCTAATAGGTACAGCAGCTTGTATACAGCAGTTTACATTGTACGGGGTCTCTGTGAATAATTCCTCATAGATTGCTGTGAACTCTGAGTTGGGAGGGCCATTGAATTTTGCATATTATTGCTTAATAGGATGCAGTTTGCTTTGGAATAGTTCGTAACTGTTACAGGGTTTGCTTGGGTTACTGAGTTGATTTTTGTTTTGCAGGGGACAGTTTTGTGGTTCGACCTCACCTGTGAAGATGTGACACTGGGGGTGGAGGTGGAGGTGCAGAACTCTTCTACATTGTTGAATACCAGATCCAGAATGTTTGAACTTCTGGTGGGTGTGCACATTTTCTTGTCAAGGGTATGTTTGTTCATAAAATCTAGGAATTGTTGTGCCTGTGAGTACAAAGAACTGTATGTTTTCTAGATTCCACGGGTAGTTGAAATCTCCCATGAATAAGGTATTTGGTTTAATGGCGAGTGTCTTTTGTAGGTTTATACACAAATTTTGGGATTCTAGGGACAAAGAGGTTGACCTATAGCTTGCTAGGATATGGCATGGGACTTTGTCTATATTGATTTGCATGTGGGTAAATTCCATGGCATTGTCCTGTTTAACCAACTTTGAGTTATACTTGTTGCTAATACAGATTGAGACTCCTCCACTTTTTTTCCCTGTATGTGCAGCTGATGGACTAAATGTATGGGAGGTACTGAAGCCTTGCACTGCCAGAGTACGTTTTTGTGGATTTAAACCATATCTCAGTAATGGCACAGATGTCAATATTGTCCAGAGTCAGGAGAACTTGTAGGGGTGTAGAGTTTCTTGTTTAGGCTTCTAGCATTGAGCAGAAACACCTTTTGGTTTCTTTAGGTTTTATTTGCTATGTTGATAGGCTTGTCAATTTGGCATTGTCTAAAAAAGACTCTAAGGAGGTGAACAAAGTTGTAGCCAACACCTGGAAGCCTAGGGGAGACAGGTGCAGACCATCCTTTGCAAAGCAATGTGATTTGGTAACCATTTCCCCCAATGCTGACAAATACTCAATTCCCCTGGAAAGACACCAGAAACTAGGCCATTACTGAAGAAGTCATCTTTTGTTCATACTGTGGCATCATCCTTGGTGAAGGCAGAATGCTACTGAGTGCATTTCACATACCTGCCTGAGACACATATTCAGAGAGATCAACAATGTCCCTCTTCATATAGTCCAGGGAAGTACGTCTCAGTAATTAACACTCCCAAAGGCTATGATAGAGTGACACTGGTACTTGTAGTGTACAGACTTGAATGCATGCATAACTTGGCAGATCCTAGCTACAGACAAGCAACTAACCATGGTCTTCTCCTTGTTCTATCTGGTGAGTGGGGAATCTGTGTCTCAAGCAATGGAGTTCCCTGTAACAAGAGTCCTGGCTGAAGTGTTTGCTTGCCTTATGGTCTTTGCTCTTGGCGCTCCAGTTGGTGTGTGCATGTGTGTGGTGTTTGATGTTGCTTTTGATATAGCTGATAGACTTAAGAGGTCTGGGAAGAATGCATTGCCTGTTTTAGTACTTCAGCATGATTTGGTCTGTGTGTGTGGTGTACTGGGTGTAGTGTGTGCTCTTGACAACCTTGTTTGTATGTAAGATTTTTGCCTCAAGTGAATTTGTGCATGTGCATCTCTCACATAAGGTATTTGTTTTTTTAAGGATTAAATGGTTGCCTGTGAACATGAGACAATTGCTACATTGTCTCAGAATACCCATATCTACCAAGTTGACTACGGAGACATTTGGAAATTGCATATCCATGTTGTACGAACCTGTATTTGGGTGGAGTACTACAGGTTGTGGACTGGGCTATACAGAGGTCTCTTTAGGTGGTCTCTGGGGTTTGCCACTACACTAACTTAGATTGTGCTAAGATTCGATAGTAGTGCTGTTAATGTGCAAACTAGATGCTCTAAGCGTGTCTCAGTGGAATGGTTTTGTTTTAGCCACACTCAGTTATAGGTTTAAGTTCTAAGAGTAGTTTTATTGATAAAATTTCTTTCTTGGCATTTGTGTTTGTACAGGGTACTGCTAACCTTTTGACATAAAAACACTAACAAAGATTGCTTGTGAGTGTAATGCTACAACACAACGTAAACTACTCTGACAAGGCAGTTTCAATTAATAGTGGCCTTCAGAATGATTTAAAGGCAAAATAAACAAATTAAACAAAACTAAAGCAGTGCCACTCTAAACAGTTGACTGAAGTGCAAAACAATAAAATACATCTCTTATCTGCTAAGGGTGGAACAGGATTAACTAAGGATACCCTCAAAGTGTGGCAAGGGTGCCAAGCACATGGTAGCTCTGGGAAAATGAGCAGGAGACAATCTGTAGTAAGGGAGGTTTACTCAAGTGGAATATTGGTTTTCTGGGTTGGATATTTAGGAAAATCACAGGTGGGAAAGTACTTGTATAGATTTCATAACAGACAAGAGCAATAACTGAGGGGAGAGAGTGACTCTGGAAGTTGGACTACCATAATAGGAAGAAGGCAGAGATGCAGCCTTTTAAAACCAGAACAAGAAAAGGTTGGAAAGGTGGGGAAAAGTTCAAACTGGAGCTCTAGTCCAATGGTCAGAATTTCAGAAACCTTTAGATAAATGTTCCAGTGGGGGCTGGGGAAGACTCAAATAACAGGGGAAAAAGCAGTAGCAAGGTAAAAAGAAAGGCACTGGAATGCGATTTTTAGATGCTATATACTGGTATAAAAAGTACTGAAGCAGAATTCACAATACTGCAATCTCACACAGATTATGGCACCAGACTACTGGACTGCAACTTTATGTACTCATATGTGGCTATAAAACGTACTGAAGCACAAGTCCTGCAGCAGAATTTACAATACTTGTCACATTTTAGGAAAAAATGTTAATCACATAAATTCTGCAGAGAAACTGTTTATCAGTTGGACACTTGATAGTAATAAACTTAATGCAAAAGGTGACTTCACACCTTTTTCTCAATAATTAGTAGATGGTGAGAGTTCAATACTTGTTCAGCGGCTTATGTCATTTAACAAATTGCATCCAGCTTTGATATTGTACAGCTTCCTGAATGGTTCATAGCAAACAAGTTAATTCAGAATTTAAATCTTAGTATGCATATATGGCTAAATATTATTTAATTTTAAATGTCTTAGACTGGCAAAAAGTGTTATTTTATTCACACACAATATCTGGGAAATATATATACTATTCAGCTAGTATGCATATTTGGCTAATATTTAACTTTAAATGCCTTAGACTGGCAAAAAAAAAAGTTCTGTACTCACCATAACGTTCCATGTTTGTAGTCCATCTCGCCCTTCATTCTTACATATGGGTTTGGAGGCGATCACAAAGCTCAAAGTCTCTTAGTTGGCTCATGGTAAAGTAGGTATCCCATAGTGTGCTAGTAAGAATCCCCAGATCTTGTTTGCTGCTGACTATAAAAGTGATAGAGAGGTTATCCACAAGGAACAACAAAGATGAAAGGTCTCCACCCTACCAAAGGCAATAATATCCTGTCTCCAAATCCTCCAAGGATAGATGGATGGGGGTAGGAGGGTGGGTTTGTAAGAATGAAGGGCAAGATGGACTACAAACATGGAACGTTATGGTGAGTGCATAATTTCTTTATGTTCTGTAGTCCTATCTCGCCTTCATTCTTACATATGGGACAGCATCCCTAGCACCATTTTCTCGTGTGGCTCACGAGAATATACTCCTAAGAACCGTGGAACCAAAGGAGGCTCTACCCCTTGAGGTCAAATCCAATTTGTAATGAGTAATAACGGTATGAGGGGTAGCCCAAGTTGCTGCTGCACAAATACTGTCAATTGGAACTCTAGCTTGAAAGGCAGCAGATGTGGATAGGGATCTGGTGGAATGAGCCGTAATTTTAAACGGAAGGTTCTTTCCATTGGAAGAGTAGTTAAAAGAGATACAGTTGAAAATCCAATTAGATAGTTACTTTAGAGACTGGCAGACCTATCCTAGTTTCAGAAAAGGATACGAACAATTGGTCTGATTTTCTAAGTTCCTTAGTTCTATGTAGGTAGAACCGTAACTGTCCGTGAACATCAAGTGGATGAAATTTATATTCTGCACTGTTTGAATGATTAGGAAAAAATACAGGCAGTTTGACAGTTTGGTTCAAATTAGACTGAGAGCAAACTTTGGGGATGAAGGAAGGGTTTGTACAAAGGGAAACTCTGTCTCTATGAAAAATCAAGTAAGGAGGTTTGACTGACCGTGCTTGCAACTCTGACACCCTTCTAGCGGATGTAATAGCTACTAGAAAAATGGTCTTCCAAGAGAGATACTTAATTTCACAATAATGCACGGGTTCAAAAGGCGGGGAAGTAAGTTTGGACAGAATGAAATTTAGATTCCAAGGCGATACAGGTTCCTGAAAGGGAGGTCTTAGCAAGGTAGTGCCTTTAAGGAAAGCTTTACACAATCTGTGAGCCATCAGATTAGGCTCATGTTGTCCCAAATGAAAATTGGATATCGCTGCCAGTTGAAAGTACAGTTGTGTACACTTACCATAAATGTAGATGCTCGAGTGTATTCACTGTTGCAGTCATCACATTTGGGTTATCTGCTTGCAGAAGCTCTAAGTCAGCCTGATTAACAAAGTCTTGGGTCCTGCATTGGTTGCTATCTCTTCTTCCGTGACATCAGGAAATCCGGGGTATAAAACACGCAGCCAATGCCATTACATCAGTTTTTCTTGCACCAGATGTCAGGTGTCCCCTTAATGGGAAGCAATAAAACATATATATATATATATATATATATATATATATATATATATATATATATATATATATATATATATATCCAGAAAAAATGCTGAGGTTAGGCTCCAGTGTCCAAATCAAAGTAAAAAAGCAGTCTTCAGTCTTCAATAAAGGTAAAAAAGCAGACTTGAATCGAAGAATAAAAGTATAAGAAGTCTTCTTTATTGTCACACAAGCGCTTTCACATATTGCTTCCTCAGGTGTATACTAACAAAGGTAAACCACACCTATATATATTTAACTAAAATGATTAAGGGGGCTACGTAGGTAAATAGATGGCTATGGGTTTATGTTTTTAATATATTAATATATTTTTATGCAATGTTTGCTATGAAATATCTATATTTATATGTTTTTAAGAATTTTATTAAAATGATGCATTAGAATTGATGTATTTTTTAGAAGTTCTATATATATTTTTAGAAGCTCTACATTATGAATATGAAGATAGAATGTTTTCTAGATATATATTATGTATTTTAGATTTATTGTATTTTATTAAATAGTCACACTTTTGTTGTGTCATACACACTTAGCTTTAAGCAATGCTTTCTGATTTATAAGAGAGAATACAGCTTTAATGGTAAATGGGTTATTGAGTCACATGATTATTTTAGTTAAATATATATAGGTGTGGTTTACCTTTGTTAGTATACACCTGAGGAAGCAATATGTGAAAGCGCTTGTGTGACAATAAAGAAGACTTCTTATACTTTTATTCTTCTATTCAAGTCTGCTTTTTTACCTTTATTGAAGACTGAAGACTGCTTTTTTACTTTGATTTGGACACTGGAGCCTAACCTCAGCATTTTTTCTGGATTTTTGTTTGCCTTTACTGTGTTTGCAGAGGTATTCTGGTTGCTATTGGGCATTTTCTGCATAGTACTGTTTTCTTTTTTCATGCCTGACAGCACCAAGGATTTGGCCGGTGTAATGGAAGAAATTGAGCTGGATTATTCACCCAAACCAAACAATTCAACTACAAATAATCCTTCAAGTGGTATGTCTAATGTTCAAAAATTGATTCAAATGCAGAACTATTCATTTCTAAAGTTACTGATAGAGTTAACCCTCTTTTGAACAGAAATCTAATAGTTGACAGTGGCAGTGAACCTGAAATTGATTTTTTAACACTTCGAACTGATTTGCTAATCCTGGAAAAGAGTATGTCTAAATTAGCCAGGCTGCAGTATGAGAAGTTCCATCTGCAAGTCTGTGTATCTGAAGGTTTAATACCACGAGGACTCAGAATTTTAAAAATGCCTGCACAGACTGATCAAGATTCTGTATTAGTAAGTGAATGGCAAAAGTTAAATATAGCAACAAGTATGGGCTATATGAGACTTTTAATAAATGCTGCTGAGAGGAAAGAACTGCTAATAGTGGAAGAGGTGAAGACCAACTACTTGCAGCTTTGCAACAGGTATAATTGCGAAGTGTTCACCAGGCTGCTGTCAGAGACTATAGATAATGTGAATACGTACAAACGCAAATTGTTACAAATTAAACTAAGAAAACTAAAGAGGGATCGACAGGACTTTGCTGTTGGTAATATCTTTACTTGGCCACGTGATACTATGCTGCCTGGCAGTAGGCACGTAGGGATGGATGAAGAACGACGGAGTGACATCATCGGAGCTTCTGTTGAGGCTGGAGTTGGCGTTCGAGCAGCATGTGAGAATGGAACGACGATGGGCACAGCCAGTGAGGCGATTGAACATCTTGAAGCTAGTGTTCATTTGCCAGCAGTAAATTCGAGTGAATCCATGGGTGCAAGGAGGAAAGTTGTGGTTACAACAGCGGAAGTACACCATGGAGCCAATGGAGAAGTTCAAACTACACTGCAGAGGCAACACCCATTGCCACATTTGGAAGCGGTTACAGCAGCTACACAAGCCCTGGTTTTCCGCTTCCTATCAGGCACAATTCGCTGAACCGGACTGAGCCTCAGGGGTCAGGTTTTCAACCCAGGGGCAGGAGCAACACACGCCACAAAAGAAAATTCGAAGAAGTGAAGGAGAATACGTACACAATAAAGAAAGCATTCCAGAATGTAAGACATTAATAACTAATCTTTCTAAACGTGCTTTAACTAATTCTGAGATTAATGTACTTTCTAAGGGTCTGTCCTTCATACCCACTAGTGATATGAATATAACAGATTTGATTTTTGACATTAAGATGTTCACAAGGAATCTGATGCTTAAATATATGTTTAATCAGAATCAAGTAAGTAATAGTAATGATGTCAGTCATGTCTTTAATAGACCCAGTACGTATGTCCCCAAACAGACAGCACTGATTAATGCGTTTGAACAAATTGTGATAGATGATATATATAGAGTACATAATAGCAAAGTGAATAAGAACAAGTGGCATAATCTCAGTAGGAGTGAATCAGAAGCTCTACATGATCTTGAAAAAGATGATGACCTGGTTATTAGACCTGCAGATAAGGGTGGGCGTATAGTTGTCCTAGACACTGAGTTATATGAAAATTTGATGTATGAGATGTTAGGCAATACTGATTTTTTCAAGAAAATTAATTACAGTGAGGTGAAAGGAATGGTAGAATCGGTTAATAATTATATTAAACATTTACATCATGCACAGATGATTACCAAGGAGCTATGTGACTATTTCTTTAATATTAAATATACCATTCCGTATATAAAAGGCTTGCCTAAAGTGCATAAGAAACCCAATAGACCATCCATGAGGCCTATCGTCTCGAGTGGTGGATGGTGCACAGAAGCGATATCAATATATTTGGATAAGAAGCTTAGAACAATAGTGGATAGCTCTGAAGTTATTCTTAAGGATACAGAGCAGTTTTTGCATGACCTTTTTGCTTTTATGAAGAAGGATATAACTAGTTCTGGCATTATCTTGGTGACGCTTGATGTTGTGTCACTATTTACTGTAATTCCCAATACAGTGGGTTTGGGGTTATTACACGAATTAATGAATGATGTTAATATATATAAACCAGATGAAATAGTGATACTAATTGAATTAATGAGAATCGTGCTTAATAATAATGTATTTCTATTTAAGAAACAGGTCTATCATCAAATGAATGGTGTAGCGATGGGTAGCTCGTGCTCAAATACCTATGCCAATGCAGTTATGTTAGCCTGGGAGAGAATACACATATTGAATGGACCCTTTAGTGACATGATACCTTTCTACAGGAGATTTGTAGATGATCTTTTTATTCTGTGGAAGGGTAATATGACAGAGTTGTTAGAGTTTGTTGACTATATTAACAACACAACAAGCTTTTTAAAATTCACCTTAAATTACTCTGAAAAGTGTGAGCTTTTTGGATGTATTAATAGAAAGAGATGAAAAAGGAGCTATTACCACAAGATTATATAGGAAGGAATGCCATGTAAATAGCTTATTATCAAGGGAGAGCATGCATCCTAAATATGTGTTCAGGAACGTTACCCAGAATCAATTTTTTAGGGCATCCAGATTGAGTGCGAGGCATAATGACTGTCAGGAACAGCTTGTTAAGACCTGTTATGAATTGGATGAGAGGGGTTATGAGAGAAGTATGATAGAGGAAGGCTTTATAAAAGCACAGCAAATGAGAGGTACAAGGGCCAAACCTTATTTCTCAGATAAATTTAACAGGGAAGCTAAGACAAGTGAGAATAAGCTTAAGGTCAATATTTCCTACTCTAGGGATGTGAGGAAATATACATAGATAGTTAATAACCATTGGAAAATTCTGATGACCGACCCAGTAATTAGTGGAGTGGTAGGATGTAAACCACAATTCACCTTTAAGAATAAAAAGAATCTCAAAAGGAGATTATGCAACGGTCGAGACGAAGTGAATGTTGAGAATATAATTGGCACTAGACCATGTGGCAAGTGTAATCAATGCCAGTATATTTGCAGTGATACTCACTTTGTACATCCAGATACAAATGCACTTTATGAGCTTAGGGTTGGTGGTTCATGTTTGACCACCCATGTGGTTTATCTTGCTATCTGTGGCCAGTGCAACTGTTTTTTGTAGGCAAAACAGACCGCAGCCTCAGAGAAAGGGTTAGAGAACATGTATACCACATAGGGAAGGGCTCAGAGAACAACGCTTTGTCTAAGCACGTTTTGAAGGTAGGCCAAAAACATACATTTAGGTTTATGATTGCTGCAAGAACATATGAGAATATGAGAAATAGTGACATTAGAGATAGAACCGAAGAAGCTGAAGCAAGATGGATAGCTATGCTGAGAGCCAACTTTGGTCACGGGCTGAATGACAGCATGCCCATTAAGCCTATCTTAAGAAAAAGGGGGCTACGTAGGTAAATAGATGGCTATGGGTTTATGTTTTTAATATATTAATATATTAATATATTTTTATGCAATGTTTGCTATGAAATATCTATATTTATATGTTTTTAAGAATTTTATTAAAATGATGCATTAGAATTGATGTATTTTTTAGAAGTTCTATATATATTTTTAGAAGCTCTACATTATGAATATGAAGATAGAATGTTTTCTAGATATATATTATGTATTTTAGATTTATTGTATTTTATTAAATAGTCACACTTTCTGATTTATAAGAGAGAATACAGCTTTAATGGTAAATGGGTTATTGAGTCACATGACTATTTTAGTTAAATATATATAGGTGTGGTTTACCTTTGTTAGTATACACCTGAGGAAGCAATATGTGAAAGTGCTTGTGTGACAATAAAGAAGACTTCTTATACTTTTATTCTTCGATTCAAGTCTGCTTTTTTACCTTTATTGAAGACCGAAGACTGCTTTTTTACTTTGATTTGGACACTGGAGCCTAACCTCAGCATTTTTTCTGGATTTTTGTTTGCCTTTACTGTGTTTGCAGAGGTATTCTGGTTGCTATTGGGCATTTTCTGCATAGTACATATATATATATATATATATATATATATATATATATATATATATATATATATATATATATATATATGGGTTCCATACACAAGATCGAATTTTCACTAATTCGAAATGTGCATGGAATGCTCACTGGAGCGAAAGTGCACTTACGCGAAGTTCACTACAACGAATGGGTGTTGTACTGAACTTCCATGCAGTACTCATGGACCTTAGGGTTAGGGCACGGGTCATAGTAAGGGGATAGCCCTACGGGCTATCCCCTTACCATGACCCGTGCCCTAACCCTAAGGTCCATGACGACTGCAATGCAGTGAAGTTCATAGCAATGTCTTCCACTATGGTGCGACAGTCACGAACCTTAGGGTTAGGGTAAGGGGATAGCTTTACTAACTATTCCCTTACCCTAACCCGTGCCCTAACCCTAAGGTCCGTGACTATCACACCATAGTGGAGGACATAGTTTTTTTTTTATGTCCTCCACTGTTCTGCGGTGTTTCGGTGAAGTGCACTTATGCAAAAGTTCACTTTCGTTAAAGTGAACTTTCACAGAAGTGAGGCTTCCTATTACAAGTTCAAAGTAGTGAACTTTCATTTTTGTAATAGGAATCCATACATATATATATATATATATATATATATATATATATATATATATATATATATATACACATACACAAGGATATACCTCCAATAAAAAAGCAAATACACCAAAAAGCTTTTAAGCACAGTAAAGGAGAGAAGAGGTATAGCCAAAAAAGGTCAGGGGGCTGGAGGGAGGGTAACCAGGACTGCAACAGTGAATACACTTGAACATCTACATTTATATAGTAAGTGTACACAACTGTACTATGTTCTTCATGTTTCACTGTTGCAGTCACCACATTTGGGTAGATTCCCAAAGCTAAGAATGGGAGGAGGAATTTATATAGGATATGGACCAGCTATAAGACCCTGCAAGACTGCAGTGGCAAAGCCAGCTCTGGATTTAGAGAAAATTGGCAAATGGTAATGCTTGGTGAGACTATGTACAGAACTCCAGGTAGCAGCTTCTAGGATGTCCCTGTTAGGGACACCTCTGAGAAAGGCTGTAGAGGTAGATGAAGCCCTGGTTGAATGGGGGTCTGATCCCCTGTGGGATAAGTTTTCCATGGTGCTTGTAGCAGAAATGAATGCAATGGCCTATCCATTTAGAAATGGTTTGCTTTGAAATAGCCTTCCCCCTCTGCCCCTGCAGCAAATGCCACCAGCAGTTGTTCAGATTTCCTTTGACATTTAGTCCTGTCCAAGTAAAATCTAAGTTGTTTGTGCACATCTAAGGAGTGCAGTATCCATTCCCCTTTGTTCTGTAGATTAGGAAAGAAGGTTGGCAAATGAATGGACTGATGAAGAGCCACACTGGATACCACCTTGGGCATGAAGAAGGGATTTGTTCTGAAGGACACCCTGTCCGCATGAAAGATGATAAAACGCTCCGCTGCCATAAGGGCCTGTAATTCAGATACCCTTCTTGCTGAAGTGATTGCTAAAAGGAAGGCTGTTTTCCAAGAAAGGAATTTTAAATCTGCACTAGCAGCTGGCACGAAAGGAGGAAGACTGAGTTTCTCCAATACAAAGTGAAGGTTCCAGGCTGGAGTTGGGGCTCTCCTGGGTGGTCTTAAATTTTTGGCCCCTCTGAGGAACTGCTTGAGCAGTGGATGAGAGAAGAGAGGAGGGTTCTGTGTTATAATGAGCTGTAAATGGCTGAGGCGTGAATTTTGATGGAGGAAAAAGGCCCTTGTGAAGCATCTCAGTTAAGTATTGCAAAATCTGAGGTAAGTTGGGTGCTGCTGTGCTCATCCCTTGAGATTGGTTCCAGGCACAGAATCTTTTCCATTTTTCAGCATAAGATTTTCTAGTACTAGGCCTCCCTGCCTCTAAAATGATATCTATCACTGGTTTACTGATGGATGGTAAAGGAGAGATTAGGTAATTAGCCAGGTTGCTAGGTTTAGGGTTTGAAGCTGAGGGTGCAGAATCTGGTTCTCCTGTTGAGACAATAGGGTAGGGGTCTGAGGCAGGTGCCATGGGGCTAACAGTGACACACTGTGCAAGAGTGGGTACCAGTGTTGGGGTGGCCAGTCTGGTGCAATCAATATCGTCCTTGGTTTGTTATGTTTGATCTTTAGTAGTTCTTTGGAGAGGAGATGCAGAGGAGAAAATTCATAAACTGATAGGTTTTTCCAGCTGAAGGACAGAGCATCCACTTTCCAAGCTTGTTTGTGGGGAGTCCTTGTGCAAAATTTGCCCAACTGGTAGTTCTGGGGGAAGGCAAACAGTTCTATATCTGGGCTCCCCCATTTGTTTGTCAACATGTTGAAAATCTTTGGTTCCAGCTCTCACTCGTGTGGGTCCATGAGGTTTCTGCTTAGTCTGTCTGCCAGTGTATTTAGTTCTCCTGGCAGAAATTGAGCTTGTAGGTGCACTTTGTTGCTCAAGGCCAGCTAGTCTGCAGAGGGGGTAAGAATGGGTACCCCCCTGCTTGTTTATGTACCACATAACAGTGGCGTTGTCCGTCTTTACCATTAATTGTCCTGGAAGAATGTGGTCCTTGAAGGCTGTCAGAGCATTATGTACAGCTAACATTTCTTTTTGATTGATATGCAGGTGTATTTGACTAGGGTTCCATTTGCCCTGAATGCACTTCCCTGCCAGGTGAGCCTCCCATGCATAGTCTGATGCTTCTGTTGTTAGGGTTTGGGCAGTAGGGGGTAGAGTGAATGGTAGTCCCTTGTTTTGGTGGCAGGCCTCTGCCCACCAAAGAAACTCTAGGCGTAGGCAAGGTATGATAGGAATCATTGCTTCTAGATCCTGAGAATGTTGACACCATAGGCTTTTTAGATACCATTGTAGTTTCCTCATATGCAGTCTTGCATATGGAATTAGAAGAATGCAGGAGGCCATGAACCCCAAGACTTGCAGTATTTGCCTTGCAGATAGCAGGGTTTTTGTGGCCACTAGTTTGAAGTAGGTTGTCAAATTAATTTGTTTCTCTGGCATGAGGAAAGCCATCTGGGAAGTTGTATTCAAGCTTGCTCCCAGGAATATAGTTTGTTGACAGGGTACCAGGTGTGATTTCTTTTTGTTTATGGTGTACCCCAGACAAGTTAGCACACTTCATACAAAGGCCAGGTGATTCAAAATTATGTCCTGGCTTTCTGCCTGAATTAGACAATTGTCCAGATATGGGTCTTCAGCATCAGAATCCTCATAGGTAGATAAGGGTAAATCCTGGCCATCAGACGAAACAGAAATTTCAGAATCCTGGTCAGAAGTATCATAAGCAAACTCAGTCCTAGGTCTCTTAGAGGGGGAAGGTTGGCTTGCCCTGATTAAAGTAACAAGGTCTTCAGCCATTCTTATCATTTGTTTTTTAGGCATACAGGCCTGACCATGCAGTCTGGGCGTCAGTTTTCTAGGCATGGTTTGTGTTTTAGGCCTTGAAGAAGAAGATGGCGTCTGTTTAATATGCAAGTCAGTAGGCCTGAATATACACCCCCAGAATCCGGTGCCTGCACAGCAGCTCCGGACCCATCCAAGGTAGAGACATCCACAGGTTCCACAGTTGAAGCATCTCGTGGCATACCGGACTCCGAATGGGTCTCAGTAGAGGCCTGCGAATCTGAGGTAGAGGGTATCAGGGGCTGTGAAAGCACCTCACTGAGTACCGGCGAACTGGCAACCTGTCTGTGTCTTTATCTTTGCATTTTTTTGGAATGTCTGTAGTCGGATGGCTTACCGAAGACGTAACTGGATAATTGAACTGAGCACCAAAATATTTAGAAGCAAAAATATACCGACGACTGATAGTTCGTGGTTTAAATAAGGCACAAAACCGATAGTGAAGTACATCGTGGTCATGGCCTAGACAAGGAATGCAGTACGAATGAAAATCTTTATGAGGTATTTGCTTTCCACAAGAAATGCAATTATTTACTTTTAATGACATCGGATTAGAGCAAGAAAAGGTTTCCCCAACACGGTACTTAGCTTTTAGTTGAAGACTTTGGTTCTGAAACTCGAAAATGAAAATTTCAGGAGTTGGCTAACCGGCACTTGCGAACTGCTTCTGCTTTGGGCACCGCACAGCAAGAAAGACTGATGTAATGGCATTGGCTGCGTGTTTTATACCCCTGACTTTCTGACGTCATGGAAGAAGAGACAGCAACTGATGCAGGACCCAAGACTTTGTTAATCAGGCCGATTGAGGGTTACTGCAAGCAGATGACCCAAATGTGATGACTGCAACAGTGAAACACGAAGAACATCTTTAATTGTAGCAGGAGCTGATCCCTGATGGAAAAGTTCAGTTAGGAATTTTAACACCAAGGGGATGGATGCTGTGTAAGGATCTACATTTTTCTCTTTTGCCCAGATGGAAAATCTTCTCCATTTGCTAGTGTATAATTTCCTCATGGAAGGTTTGTGGGAAGATGTGAGGATATGGGTCACTGCAGGTGAAAAATCATGAATTCTGACTAGGGATGGAAGTGGAGCAGCCACGCTGTCAAGTTGAGGGTGTGGAGGCAGGGGTGAAGGGAACCTGATATATGGGGTGAAGGGAACCTGATATGTGTGTCAAGAGGTCTAGAACTGGGTCCAGAGTCCATGGATCGTCTAGGAGATGAGGCCCGAGAAAGAGAACCAAATCTGATGAGGCCAGTAAGGAGTGATCAGAATAATTTTGCTTCCCAAAGACTTTGCTTTCTGGATCACTTTCAATATGAGCAGAAAGGGGCGAAATGCATAAAGAAGTCTCGGAGGACAACTGTGAACAAGTGCGTCTCTCTGTGAATTTTTTGGGAGCACTTAAGGCACTTTTTAAAACCCGTAGGTTTATGATCTTTGGACTCCTTTGATATGCTTAGTACAAACCGAACTCTATAAAGACAGAAGAGACGACAAGGTCCTCTAACTTAAACGGGCCTTGCCGTGTAAGAAAACTACACACAAAAAACACAACAGACAACTAGGTCCTCTGACTTAAACGGCCCTAGCCCTGCTAAGATAACTCGCACACAGACGAGCAAACAACAGAGGACTAGGTCCTCTAACTTAAACAGGCCTAGCCCTGTTGAGGAAAAAAACACCAGAAAAGTTAAATGGTGAACTAGGTCCTCTAACTTAACCGGACCTAGCTGCCAGGAAACAGGACAGAAGCTAAGTCAGAAAATACCACAAAACAGCAGGCAAAAAACTATCCAATAATAGTGAACAACATTGCGCACAAAATACTATTCTATTGAAAACTAGAAAACAAGGTCCTAACACAAATGCGGACATACGCTAATAGAAAGGATACCACTCGAAGAACAAAAATGGGGCTAGAATGGCCAACAAGTTTTCAGCAATAACTATGGAAAATTTAGCAAAAACACACTACTATTTACTACCTATGAAAAACTATTACTAAAACTATGTAAACTAAGCTATCTTATAAGCATAAATATCAAAAAGAACTATAATAATAATGAAAATTATGCAACTTAGCCACGGCCAAGCAAGAAGTACTTCTGAACTCATAGATGTGGCAAGTGAGATCTGGAGATTCTTACTAGTGCACTGTGGGATACCTACCTTGCCACAAGCCAACTAAGAGACTTTGAGCTTTGTAATCTGCCGAGTCGGAGCCGAGGATCGGCTCCAAACCCATATGTAAGAATGAAGGTGAGATAGGACTACAGAACATGTGTTATTTTATTCACATACAATATCTGGGAAATGTATATAATATTCAACTTATGATTTTTAAAAAACAAGCATCACACCCCTACTAAATCAGCAACATTTCTGCTGGTTTGCTATATATTACTTACAGGTGTAACAAAGTCAGACCAATTTGGATGAAGATTATCTCATGGTTGTTAAAAAGAGGATACATTTCAGCATACCTGGATTGACCTGTTAGTATAATTGAAAAATCTAAGCAATTTTATGCTAATGCAGTTACAAGAAGCAGTATGCTTCTTATTTGCTACACTCAAACAGTACTTTGAATCTTACACCTTAGTGGTTTGTAAGATAGGCACCGAAAGTCTATGGATAAATTAATTACACAACAAACTATTAAACAATTTTCAAAAAGGCAACCAAATTTAAGTCTTGGCAAATTCTTTTTTTTTTGAGATTTGTCCCTCAGTAATAAAGTATTATGTTTGTTTCATATTTTATAATTAATATGTATCAAATCTGTAGGTTTTCACTTAACCTTGTTGAAATCCTGCTGCATTGATTCGCAATTTTATAAATTAAAAAAATTAGTTGAAAAAAACTGCACCTTGAGCATCAAACTTTGGGTATAAATAAAACAAGCAGATAGCTCTGTCACATTGGTTTCCTACATATTAATATAATGAAGCAGATACTCACCTGAATGAATGCTATGCACAGCCCAAAAATTCCAACTGAACTGATGTTTTCTTTTAACCAGGTCTTCACTTTCTCATAACAGGGCTGAAAGAAATGAAATAAAACTTAACATAAAAAATAAAGAATGAATCAGCTGATCACCATCACAGTTGTCTCTATCAACTTTAAATATGGCATTTTAAATTCTGTGGAAGTTGGCCTTTTACATCCCATTATGAGTGATAAGCATTTTTGGTATTATGCTCCAGTCTAGCCTAGTGTCATTTTAAGAGAAGTAATCCTGAGCAGGCTTGTCAGTAAATGATGCCCAAGCAGCAACCTACTATGACTACAGCAAGTGCTACATGTCAACAACATCACAATGAATCTTTCTTACTGGGCACTATCAAATTAGTTAATATATTATTAAGCACATGAAGCTGTACCAACAAAGAACATAAGCTCACAGACAGACTGACACACACATTGCTCTTGGGAAGACCAATGCATAGACCGACACATACATTGCTCTTGGGAAGACCAAGGCAGTAGCTGTTCTTGGTTGAGTTGACTGAAAAGCTTCAGTTATGTCTGTTAATCTGTTTTTCTAATGCTTTCACTCTCAAACATTCCTGTTTTTGTTTCAGAATGTTGCTTCATCCCTTGCATAATTTGTGATTTTTCAAAACACGGGCTGTTTGTTAAAAATCTGTGACTTGGTGACTTTATATTCATCATGTCATGCTATCTATAGAGGTTGTATTCTTCAGAAAATATCTTCTTATAGAAATACTCTTATTTTATTAAGTTTGTAAGCAAATGATGCCAAAACTTAAAACTATCCTTGGTTTGGGGGTTTTGTGTGCATTTTTGGTTTGCCTTTAATTCTTGTATGAAACACCAAAAGGAATTTGAATCACCCAGACCAACTCCTTCACTGACCAGTCTTCCAAAAACATTATAAGACTGTCTTCTTCACAGTCCTTAAGAAAGCCAGTATTAAGGAAAACAAGAGCTGCATATCCTCCATTGCTGTATCTGTTACTGCAGACTTTTGCTCTTGTGTTTTTATCTCTTCTGAGCACATTATAAAACAAGCAAATTGTAGTTAAAAATCATCCTCTTTTTAAATTAAAAGTGCAAATGACACTAGTGTTTTGGCTCTGATAGCTGTCACTGTTCTAGTGGATGAATTTAATCAGATAAATCAGCTTAGCATGATGTTGAAGTCTTATCATAGAAACTTTATGCATCACTCTAAGTCTATGTTATTCTTAGACTCTTCTACTGAGGTTTTTTCTCCTCTGGGGGACTTTAGCATGGAAAATGGTCTTGCAGGAGAAGTCACATGCTAGTGTGGTTGTTCAGGGGACTGGCTAATGCTAATTAGCCATATGCTATCTCCCAGAAATGTTCATAGGCACCAAACCGCTTGTCTGAATACAATTTTATAGTAGGAGGAAGAAGTGAACTCTGTCAAAAGACATTAGCCACCCCTTTATTCTTATAGTAGAGATGCCCGAATCTGCTAAAGGTTGGGTGGACCAAAGGAAAAAAGATACACGATGTAAAAAGGGGACATATTTATTTACCTACTTACTTATTGTTTGGAGTGTACTAAAATAAGGGAGGCTGACAAAATATGCTACCTTTCTCTAGAAAATAGTATTTGTGGTTCTTATTTCATAAGAACGCATCAGTGATATGAATGAGATGCATACTGTTTGTCATGTTGAAAAACTATAAAATGTATATTTTTGTAAAACAAATAGCAAAACCAGAACATTCAAATGCTTCATGAGACTAATGGTGGTACCCAACAGTAAAGGACCACTTCTCTTTATATACACAAAGTATTACAGCAATTTCTCCAGAATACTATATCATGAACTTCAACTATAAAATATACTTGGATATTTAAAACAAAACAACCAATGGAATAACACACTAGCTGAAGATAAAAACTTGTTTTATTACCAAACAAATAAAATAGGTAAGCGCTTTCACTTTTGCTTCATCAGACCATATACACAGAGAGAAGAGCAACCTTTACTTATAGGCAATCCAATTACTAAGCAACCAATCACATGCTAAGGGTCACAGTTAAAGAAGAAAGACATACTAAAACCACAGCTTGTGTAAAATTGTATACATATCTGCAGAAACTGCATACAGAAAAAATGCATACAAAGAGAAATTCAACATGCAGAAAAACATCAATGTCATAAAACAAACACATAGACAAAAATATAAAAACAAAAATAAGCAAAAAATATAAAAAAGTCTTTTAACTCCTAAGACTACATCCCTTCAGAATGGGTCTAAGTGGGACTTTCTCATTAAGCCCATTACCCTGATCAGCTCTCAGTCTTACCATCCATCTAACCTCCCTGGTTTTGGTTAGATTCCTGATGTCACCACCTGTAATGCTGGGATAACTTCTGTCAGTAACAATGAACCTGAAGATATGTCTGTTGTTAGTGTTGATCACATGCTTAGAGAGGGCATTGGTGGTAGAGGCACAATGTATGCTATATGTGTTCTCTAATTCTATTCCTCAAGGTTCTATCAGTTTTCCCAACATAAAATGCTTTGCAGAGCATGCAATAAGCAAGATAGATGGCATGCATAGTCATACAAGTAGCCCCTATCCTAAAACTAAACCTATGACCAGTGTCAGGGTGCTCAAAGCATCCACGTCTGTCTATGAAACTGCAAAAGTTGCAATTACCACAGAGTGTCATAGTCCCTTCAATCCCATTCACATTATGCTTGTAACTGTCTGGATAGCATAACAACCTCTTGAGAAGGTCGTCTTGTAAAAAACCTGTCTCTAGACACGCTGGCTATTCAATGGTTCCAATCATACCTAGACAACAGGCTGTCCTATGGGAGAACAACTTATCCTCCCACCTCCCCTTGATGTCCCTCAAGGCTTCATATTAGGCCCCCTCCTATTCTCTATTTTTATAAATGACCAATATTCTGCTATAACTCAAGCTATTTGTATCCAATACACTGATGATTCCACGTTAATATGCTGTGCCACATCACCATCTGTCCTACAGTCCATAACCCAAAATGTGTTTAACACGGTCGAGACATGGCTTTTAAATCGATGCCTCATTCTGAATCCCAAAAAAATAAAACTGTTACTATTTACTCCCACTCGTAGGGCCTCTCCACTTAATTTTACTGTCACATCTAGCAATGGCACTATTATATCTCCTGATTGTACTACTAAACTTCTTGGGGTTCTAATTGACAACAACCTTACCTTTGATTCCCATATTAATAGTACTATAAAAACAGTCAACAAAAAATTAGGATCTCTATACAGGATTAAATCCTTTTTGACTCCACTAGCCAGGACCACCATTGCCCGTACCCACTTACTCTCTACCCTTCTCTATGCCTCGCCTATATATACAAAACTATGTAAAAACAACATCAACAAGCTAGCAATCTCCTACACTAATTTTGCCAGATTTGCAACTGGGTCTGCCTTCAGAGCCCATCATTGTGATGATCTTAAACAGCTAGGATGGCTATAACTGCCAAATATAATACTATTCAACCAGTTAACAGTTGCCCACAAGATCCTGTACCAACCTACTAACACACGTATACTTACTAACCTAATCACCCCCTATAACAACCTCAAGACCCTACGCTCATCAGATAAACTACTTGTACAAATAGGTAAAGCTAACAACTTGGCTGGTGACTCCTTGTTCGCCAATACAGTAGGGAAAACCTGGAACTCCCTCCCAAAAGACCTAACCACCATTACCTCTATGACATTATTTAAAAGCAAATTGAAGCCATACCTTAAATCACAGTGGCTATGCCCTTGTTCTAACCCTGACTAACTACCTCTCTTTTCTCAAAGTATTTATTTCCATACCTGTATAAACTAGTTACTTTTCTGTTGACTACTAAGAGAGTGTATATAGCTACCTACTTTTCTGTTAACTACAAAGAAAATATTCTCTTATATTAAATTTTTATTAGGGAATTGTTTGAATGGCTAACCATAGCTGAAATGTATCATGATTCTATTTACAAAAATGCAACAAAATGTAATGAATTGGATGAGTATCTGTAAGTTTAGCTGTATTTGTAAATGTATCATATTATAAATGATACTGTTTTTTTTTTGTTGGAGCTTTTCTTCCCGGGACTCCAGTTGGACTAGCCCGGTCAACAAATGTAAAATAAATAAATTATAAAGGAATCTAGGTGTGTCACCTACTATTCTTTTGATACTGGGGTCAGTGGTTAACAAACCCCAGTGTTTCCTAATGACGTTTATAGTAATTCTGGAATCTGTCGTATAGCTAAGTAGAACAGAAATGCTGGCAGGTACAACAGGTAATGGATCTGCATTGTCCCCATCCTGTTCAGAAAAATACAGTTTCACTATGTTGGCCCTAAGGAATAGTAGGTGAAACAGATTGTTTAATATTTTTAGGTTTAGTTTTAGGATAGGGGCTACTTGTATGACTACGCATGTCATCTATCTTGCTTACTGCATGCTCTGCAAAGCATTTTATGTTGGGAAAACCAATAGAACTTTGAGGGATAGAATTAGAGAACACTTATATAACATACACTGTGCCTCTACCACCAATGTCCTCTCTAAAAATGTGATCAATACTAACAGACACACCTTCAGGTTCATTCTTATTGAAAGAATTTATCCCAGCATTACAGGTGTTAACATCAGGAATCTAACTGAAACCAGGGAGGTTAGATGGATGATAAGACTGAGAGCTGATCAGAGTAGTGGGCATAATGAGAAAGTCCCACTTAGACCCATTCTGAAGGGGCGTAGTCTTAGGAGTTAAGACATTTTTACATTTTGGCTCATTTTTGTTTTTATATTTTTGTTTCTGTGTGTTTGTTTTATGACATTGATGTTTTTCTGCATGTTGAATTTCTCTTCATATGCAGTTTCTGCAGATATGTATACAATTTTACACAAGCTATGGTTTTATTATGTCTTTCTCCTTTAACTGTGACCCTTAGCATGTGATTGGTTGCTTAATAATTGGATTGCCTATAAGTAAAGGTTGCTCTTCTCTCTATGTATATGGTCTAATGAAGCAAAAGTGAAAACGCTTACCTATTTTTATTTGTTGGTAATAAAACAAGTTTTTATCCTCAGCTACTGTGTTATTCTGTTGGTTGTTTTGTTTTACATTCGGATTTTGCTTTTCCAATGGCATACTTATCCCACTCTGTGCACATTTCTTCAGTTTATACTTGGATATTTGTTGTAATGACACAATATACAATTCCATCTTCTTATAATGTAATTTACTGCACGTGAGTTTAAACCCGGGGTGATTATAAATCCAGTGACAGAATGCTTTATATATACTGGAGAGATTAATACGAATTTTACTTATGATGCATTAGCACTTCAGTAAAGAAGTATGTTAGGCCATTATTGAACTCAGCAAATGTTCTAGTAATCCAACAAACCGACCAGCACCACGACTGTAGAAACGTTTTTATTGAACCAAGTAGTTGTACAGATAATAACACTTAGTGCTTTCACCCACTAGCATTGTTGGGCATCATCAGAATGTAAATTAATTAACACAATCCACTCCCTTTTTATATAAATATCTAAAACCACACCTCCTTCAATTAAGAACATCAATTGCAATAAAACATTCAACAAAATTAAAGGTGTATGTGTACCAATGTTTATTTGTATTTGTATATAGTATTTTTATCTAAAAAAATGTATGTGTATATATATATATATATATATATATATATGTATTTTTATATATATATGACCAATATATCCCATTCAATTGTATAACCATGCCAAACGTATATGTCTATAGACTAAAATTGTTGTTTTTGTTATGTATTTAAAATGTATGTAGAATAAAAATGTAAACTGTATGTGATATAATTTTGTATAAATAAATAACTTAAGTGTAAATATACAATATAATCTATAATATGTAATGAATAATATAAAATATATAAATATTGTAGTGTTTGTAAGAAATGTATATAAAATGTGTGAACATTCTACATAATAAAAATTTATATAAAAATTCATATAAAATGTGATTTATATTTTAGAATGCTGGAAATAGAAATATATTCATTTATACCAGGTGGCTTGGATGCATCCAATCTAAGCTGCCACATACATTCTTTAACTTCCACTAAGGTCTTGTCATCTCCTCCCTTGTCATTTTGTGGGACACGATCAATAATTAGAAGTTATGTACCTACCATAACGTTCCATGTTAGTTGTCTTCTCTCGCCTTCTTTCTTGCTGGATGGGTTCGGAGCCGATCCTCGGCTCCGACTCGGCACTTGCTAAGCTCGAGTGTCACTTTTACCAGCTCAAGGCAGCCCCATATCCCATGATGCAAGGCGGTAATTACCCAGATCTCATTTGGTATCTAGAGGAAAAACTGCCTATAAAAACTTTCCACTAAGGAAAGAGAAACACTAACCTAAATAGGCTGTAATGAAAACCAGGTAATGAAGGACAAGAACTATCTGGTGCCCCAGGAAGAAGAATCTTCCAGAGATAAGGGGAGATCAAGGTCTGTCCAGGCTAGGGGGACAGGAGGGAGGGATGCAAGAAAGAAGGCGAGAGAAGACAACTAACATGGAACGTTATGGTAGGTACATAACTTCTAAATTTTAAGTTGTCAATCTCGCCTTCATTCTTGCTGGATGGGACCGCGTCCCTAGCACCTCTATCCTGGGTGGCTCAATGGAACAGACTCTTGAGAACAGTGGAACCAAAGCTTGCCCTATCCCTGGAGGCCAAATCCAATTTGTAATGAGAAACAAAGGTATGAGGAGTGGCCCAAGTGGCTGCTGCACAAATAGTATTTAAGGGCAGCCTAGCCTGAAAAGCTGTAGAAGTGGCTAGGCCTCTTGTGGAATGTGCTTTAGGTTTTGAGCTGAGTTGTTTGCCCCTAAGTTGATAAATGTCAGAAATGGTGGAAGATAGCCATCTGGATAAGGTCACTTTAGAAACAGGGAGACCTTTTTTATTTTCAGCATAAGAAAGGAAGAGTTGATCAGATTTCCTAAAATGCTTAGTTCTGTCCAAATAATATCTAAGTTGGCGGTGAACATCAAGGTAATGCAATTTTTGTTCTGCCCTGTTAGAATAATTTGGAAAAAAATACAGGAAGATCAATGAATTGGTTTAAATCTGTCTTAGAAGCAACCTTGGGCAAAAAGGATGGATTGGTTCTCAAGGATACCCTATCCTTGTGGAAGACCAAATAAGGGGGACGAACAGATAAGGCATGAAGTTCCGACACTCTTCTAGCCGAGGTAATGGTGACAAGAAAGAGTGTCTTCCAAGAAAGAAACTTTAATGAACATGAAGCAGCCGGTTTGAAAGGGGGAAGTATCAAGGATGCCAGCACTAAATTTAGGTCCCACTGTGGTGGAGGATCCCTAACAGGAGGCTTTAGAAGGAACACCCCTTTAAGAAAGGCTTTACAAAGCTTGTGGGACATAATGTTGTGGTCTGCAAACCCGACATGAAAGTTGGAGACTGCTGCCAACTGAACTTTGACTGTGGAAGAGGAAGAACCTGAGTGAAAAATTTCCGCTAGAAAATCCAAGACTGACTGAACCGGGGCAGTAAAGGGATCTATGTTCTTATCTTTCGCCCAGAGGGAGAAGCGTTTCCACTTACCAGAGTAAATCCTCCTGGTAGAGGACTTAAGAGAAGCTACTATGATGTCCCTAACGGGGTTAGAGATCATAGGAAGCCTGGCTAAGGAAGGAAGTGGAGCAACCAAGCTGTGAGGTTGAGGGAAGGAACGGACCGGTGCAGTTGACCCGACTGGTGGGTCAGAAAGTCTGGCACTGGGTCCAGATGCCAAGGCTGCACCAAGAGATGGCGATGAAGGAACGGGAACCAAATTTGTCGAGGCCAGTAAGGGGCAATGAGAATCAATTTGGCTCTCAAAACGGACGCTTTCTGGAGTACCTGTGGAATCAATGGAAAGGGGGGAAAAGCATAAAGAAGTCCCTGGGGCCAATCTTGGGAAAGAGCGTCTCTGGGGGGATGGCCCGGAAGTGGGAAGAGAGAAAAGAAGTCTGGACATTTGCTGTTTAGAGGAGTAGCAAAAAGATCGCAGCATGGGCGGCCTCACTTCTGAAAAATCTCTTCCACTATGGATTGCTTGAGAGACCACTCGTGAGGCATGAGTATAGCTCTGCTCAATCTGTCCGCTATTATTTTGGTTTTCCCAGGGATATGCGTTGCTACCAGAAACCGATGAGAGGAGATCGCCCATTGCCAAAGTCTGAGAGCCTCTCGACACAAGGGATAGGACTTGGTTCCGCCCTGCTTGTTGATGTACCACACCACGGACATGTTGTCCGTGTGAACTGCAATAGGTCCTAAGGGAAGAAAGTCGTTGAGGGCTTGCAACGTTAAAAGCACTGCTCTCATCTCTAGGACATTTATGTGCAGGTGGTATTCGAACGGTTGCCACGTGCCATGAACCATCCTGCCCTGATAATACCCCCCCCCACCCGATCAGGGAGGCATCCGAAGTGACCGTGGCTACCGGGGCCGGGGGAACAAATGGTCTGCCCTGATGGACTAGAGGAGAGGAAATCCACCAGGATAGATGGTTCTTGCAGGTCTGTGTCACTAGGATCTTGTGACGCATGGGAAGCTGCTGGAAGGACCATTGTGTGAACAACATCCATTGTAGAAGACGATGTAAAACGGGCCAGAGGAAGAAGTGTGATGGCAGCAGCCATGAGGCCCAACACTTTCAAAACCAGCCTGGCTTGTACCTTTTTGCTGGCAAGAATGATTCGAACGTGGTTTTGGATATCTAGGATTCTCTGACTTGTTAGGTTTGCTGACATCCGAGTAGTGTCTAGATTTGCGCCTATAAATGTAATAGATTGGCAGGGCGATAAGGAGGACTTTTCGAAGTTTACCGAAATTCCCAATTGACTGCAGAGACGTAGGGTGTAGTCTCTGGCTCGGATGAGTTGATGCCTGGTGGTGGCAGAGAGGAGCCAGTCGTCGAGATATGGAAACACCTTAAATCCTAGACGTCTCAGGTGAGCCGTGACCACTGCCATGCATTTGGTGAACACTCTGGGGGCTGTAGTGAGACCAAAGGGCAGGGCTCTGAATTGAAAATGACTGGTCCCCAGCCGAAAGCGGAGAAACCTTCTGGAGCGTCTGTGGATTTTTATGTGATAGTACGCATCCTGAAGGTCTATAGAGCACATCCAGTTGTCTTTGCCCAGAAAGGGCAAAATCGATTGAAGTGTGACCATCCGAAATCTCGTCTTTTTGACAGACTTGTTTAGTCTGCTGAGGTCTAATATTGGTCTCCAGTCTCCCGTCTTTTTGGGGACCAAAAAGAACCTTGAGTAGATTCCGGACTCTAAATGATCTTTTGGTACTGGCTGGATGGCTCTTTTCCTTAGAAGCTTTGACACCTCTAATCTTGCAATTTCCCTTAGACCGGGTGGTACGTCTGGAAGGGAACCTTTTTGAGGGAAGGGGCTTTCTTCGAAAGGAATCTTGTAACCCTCGGATATGATCGACTGTACCCATTTGTCTTGAGAGAGGGAAAACCAGGCTTCTGGGTACAGCGACAATCTTCCCCCGACTGCTTCCAAGGGTGGGCAGTCGGGCAACACCTCAGGGATGCTGGAAGGGCTTGTCAGAGAGAGGCTCTCTGGAGCTCTGGTTCTGCGGACCCCCTCTGCCCCTAGGGCGGCGTCTGTTATTATTACCCCCTCTGCCTCTGGGGGTAAACTGACCATGTGCATCAGGCGTGACTCCTTGTGATTTTCGGAACCACATTTTCCCTCCCTTCTGACCTTTCGGGTAAGGTCTAGAAGGAGTGGAGAAACGGACTCCTACGGCAGAAAGAGTCTTGCCATCTTGCTCACACCTGGTCAACGTGTCCTTCACCTGAGGGCCAAACAAAGTTGACCCATCAAAGGGGGAGTTTGTGAAGGACGCCTTAAAGGGGTCTGCAAAATTACAGAGCCGCATCCAGGACTGACGTCTGAGAGCCACTCCTGTGCCTGCAGCTCTACTCGCCCCATCGGCTGCATAAGAAATGAGCCGCATGGAGTAGTTAGTTATGGAGTTAAGGATTCCCAGCTGAGAAGCAATCTTTTCCTGAGCCCCTGCTGCTGAAGGATCCTGTGCTACTTCACCTAATTCTTTAAGGATGTCCCTTTGAAGTCTGGTGAAGTGACATAAATAGTTCATCGAACGCATAGCAAAGGTCGCTGAGGAAAACATCCGCTTACCATACCTGTCCATAGTCCTGGATTCTTTGTTAGGAGGATGGACTGGTACAGAAGGATCTGCAAGTTCCTTCTTAGTGGCGGCCGTTACCACCATGGCATCAACCGGGACACCTTTAGTAAGAAACTGCTTTTCTGCGGGGGCCGTAATAAATTTTGAAGGTCTCCTAGGGACTGGTTCCACCGAATCAGGAGATGCCCACGCCTTTCGAGCTATGACCTCCATAAGAGGGTTGAAAGGCGGAGACACCCAGGAGGTGGAGGGTCGAGATCCAAAGGCCTCCAGGTATACCGATTCATCCTCGGAGGGGTTAATGGAGGGCCAGTTCCCCCTCTGTTTCAGGAGCTCAAGGATGTCTCTGAAAAGGAGACATCCTCAGAGGGAGATCTTGGGGACCCCTCTGACTCATCTAAATTGGTATCTGATGTTGTAGACTCAGGGGAGTCTAAATGCTTCCTCTTGCAGGTCCTCTTACGCGGGGGTTCACCTGAAGGATGAGGAGAAACCTCGGAAGAGGAAGTCCTTCCCAATGGGGAAACCTGGGGCGATGGATCTCTGGGTCCGGGAGCAAGAGAGCGGGAAGAGGCATCTACAGGCACCATAGAGGGAGGAGCTAAAGGAACCAACTGTTGGCTAAGCTCTGGGGCTAGCACACTCCTCATCACCTCGAAGGCTCCCCTCCCAGGGAGAACCGAGAGATCCCGCTCCGAAGAAACAGGGATCCCTGGTCCCACAGAAAGGGAAGGCTCCGAAGCAGATGTTGGGGCCAACTCACCAAGGCCGAAGCTCCGAGAGGGAGAATGGGGTCGGACAAGGGTCCGATGCCACTCGCCCCCTCGGAACCAACCAGGGAAGCCTGATGCCCGGATCCCTCCAATGAAGGTCTCAAGGAGGAGATAGGAGTCGAGGATGACGGAGCCAAAAGGTGTGGTATCGGCTCCGATGCAGCAGCAGTCATGGTACCAATAATCTCCGGCTCCGAGCTCTGTAGGAGAGTCGAAGGAGGAATTTCAGGGGGAAGTATAATAGCTGACGTCTGATGAGACAGGCTATGGAGCATCTGGGCTAGTGCCTGTGACTTTAATAGCCTACTTACCACTCTCTCTAAATCCTGGTCTGAAAGCCTGGAAGACCTCGATGATCGGCTCCGATGGCTCCACTCCGAAAGCAAGGGGGATGCTGGAGCTGAGTGAATAGATTCCAAAGAAGGAGATCTAGACCTCTTTTTGGATGGAGCCATCGGAGCCGAGGAACGTTCGGCTCCAGGCATAGCCGACAACTTGTCGGCTCCGAGAGGAGACAAAGATATCTCGGCTCCAGCCAGAGCCGAGACATGCTTCGACGCTGGGGTGTCGGCTCCAGACGGAGCCGACACCGGTGCCGAAGCCAAGGTATCGGCGCCGGCACAGAAGCTTCCAACAAGGAAGGATCGGCTCCGGGCGGAGCCGATGTCGACTCCGGCGGAGTCGGAACCAAGACCACAGACTTGGACACCGAAGCCTGGGTCTTGGGTGGCTTAGAGGGCTTCCCGGAGCTGACTTTAGCCGGGGAGCTCTCTGGTTTAAGTAGACCCCTAAGGATCAACTTATTTCTACGTTCCTGCAGGACTCTCTGGCTGAAAGAATGACATATAGCACAGGAGTCCTGCAGGTGTAGGGGTCCCAGGCAATAAATTCAAGAAGTGTGACCGTCTGTCAGAGACGTCTTCTGACAGCACGAGTCACACTTCTTGAAACCTGAGACCCTAGTATCTTTGGACATATCTAGGTGCTTAAACACTCACACACACCAATCAGTCCAATCAAGACACTAAAACTAAAAATATATTAATAATAACTAACAAAATAGTTATAAAGTAGAGTGACACAACACACACACACACCTGAGGGAATCCTGACAGGAACTGTGAGGGTGGGAAAGGCCTAAGGCCCGAAAAACTAAACTAAAGAACTAGGACAAAAAGGGGTATGGAGCTAAGTGAAAGTACACTGAGGAAAGAATGGATACTAAAAGGACCAACAATTAGGGTTTTAGGCTATTAAAACCTGACAAAAAGCTAGAAAAATATCACTTACCAGGAGCTGGTAAAAAGGATGACCTCATTAGCGAAGCGGCAAACGAGATCTGGGTAATTACCACCTTGCATCATGGGATATGGGGCTGCCTCGAGCTGGTAAAAGTGACTCTCGAGCTCAGCAAGTGCCGAGTCGGAGCCAAGGATCGGCTCCGAACCCATCCAGCAAGAATGAAGGCAAGATTGACAACTTAACATAAAAAAATAAAAACTTTTTAAAGTCTCTACATTTCAAACTGTGTGAATAAAGTGCATTAACAGTTTTTTTTTGTTTCTAATGTCCCTAACATGCTCAAGTATCCTAGATCTTAACTTCCTGATGGTTTTACCAATATAGTATGTTGAGCAGCTTAGACAGGTAGCAATGTATATGACCATTTTGGTATTGCAATTGCAATAACCTGGACATCTAATAGTTCTGCCATAGTTTTGTACAGTAACGTAAAGTCTATCATTAATGTACTTACATATGCTACACAGGCCACATTTGCTCATCCTAGATCTCTTGTATGTATTCAAATCCCTGTCCATTTCCAATATTTCCTTCAAGTTCTTTCCCCTACTGTGTATAAAATCAGGTAACTGTTTTAATGTGTGTTTGCAATGGAAATCCAAGAATGATGCCACAGCTTCTGTCTTTGAGCCCGCTGCAGAAACTACGGGGCAAAAAGGTGGATCATTCATATTCTTGTGGATTTATGGAATCTCAAAGATGGAGGGAATGACAGGTACCTCAACCATGAGATAGCCGTAATCAATCTTCTCAATCAGTCCCTCCATCAATAAATCATAAAGTTGCCAGTCTATCTTTGTGTATGCTCTGTATACCTCAAATTTGGAAACCCTAACATAAGTAGTGTTATCACTTAATATGTCACCCATTTTTAAAGAGTAGTCAGTGTTAGTCATTATAACTACCCCCCACCTTTATCAGGTTTCATAACTCGGTATGTATTGGTGGATGTTAATTCAAACAGTTACCTCATGTTCTAAGGGACTCCTGGCACTGTTTGGATGTTATAAAAGATACCTTGATAGGTGATGAATATTTAATGATAACTATAGATGTTATCAATTTATTTTCTATTATCCCACATCAGGAAGGTCTGAGTATGTTTGACAACTGTCTCATGAAATACGGTGGTATGCACACGGTCAGACGCAAACTGATGGTGGAATTAATGAAAATAGTTTTATAGAACAATTTCATCATGTTTGAAGGGGAGTTTTTTTAAACAGTGCACCAAAGTGGCCATAGGAGCTAGATGTGCTCCCATTTATGCCAACCTAGTGTTGGCCAAATGGGAGACACAAACAGTGTTTAAATCCCAGTACAAGTCTAACATTGCAATATAACTGCGCTTTTTGGATGACATTTTAATTTTTTGGAAAGGGCCAGAAGAAGAAGTTAAAAATTTTGTTGAGTACATTGAATCAACAACTTCATTTTTGAAGTTTACTAGTAAAATTTACAAGGACAAATGTGAATATTTGGACATTTTATTGTACAAGGAGAATGACACCTTCCAGTCCAATATTCACTGTAAAAAGACTTTTTCCAATTCTTTTTTACATTTTAACAGTTGCCATCCATACTTTCAGAAGAAAAACATTATGAAAGGGCAGATGGTAAGACTCTCGAGACTAATTAGTGATGATTGTATGTATAATGTAGAAATCAAAAAATTGATTGAAATGTTTATTGAAAGAGGATACTCTTGAGATATCCTATTGAAAATAAGTAAGGAAGTGGTGGGGAAAAGAAACTCTGTGTTTAAACCCATTAATGCTTATATTATTAATCATTATGAGTATTCTAATTTGTAAAAAAATATATATATATATTACTTACATACTTGTAAGAATTGTCTTTTTGTATTGATCTGTCATACTCATTTTTTTTGTTTCTTGGAGCTTTTCCCCCCGGGCCTCTACTGAAAATGGACATGTATCCAGCTAGACTAGCCCAGTCAACAAATGCAAAATAAATAAATAATAAATAATTTTAAAAGGAGGACTCCCAAGAGACAGTAAAGATGGTACCGATGAGGGTACAACAGACAAAGCAAGGGCTATGATACTCCCCTACAATGACATGAAGGGTAAAATTAAGATTATTTTAAAAAAGACTTGGCTTGGTATCTTTACAACTGAATTAAAAGTAATTACAGGTAATTAACCTGATTTTATACAAAGTAGAGGAAAGAACTTGAAGGAAATATTGGAAATGGACAGGGATTTGAATACATACAAGAGATCTAGGATGAGCAAATGTGGCCTGTGTAGCATATGTAAGTACATTAATGACAGACCTTACGTTACTGTACAAAACTATGGCAGAACTATTAGATGTCCAGGTTACTGCAATTGCAATACCAAAATGGTCATATACATTGCTACTTGTGTAAGCTGCTCAACATACTATATTGGTAAAACCATCAGGAAGTTAAGATTTAGGATACTTGAGCATGTTAGGGACATTAGAAACAAAAAAAACTGCTAATGCACTTTATTCACACAGTTTGAAATGTAGAGACCTTAAAAAGTTTTTATTTTTTGTTATTGATCGTGTCCCACAAAATGACAAGGGAGGAGATGACAAGACCTTACTGGAAGCTAAAGAATGTATGTGGCAGGTTAGATTGGATGCATCCAAGCCACCTGGTATAAATGAATATATTTCTATTTCCAGCATTCTAAAATATAAATCACATTTTATATGAATTTTTATTATGTAGGAATGTTCATATATTTTATATACATTTCATACAAACACTACAATATTTATATATTTTATATTATTCATTGCATATTATAGATTATATTGTTATTTACACTTAACAAGTTATTTATTTATACACAATTATATCACATACAGTTTACATTTTTTATTCTACATACATTTTATATACATAACAAAAACAACAATTTTAGTCTATAGACATATACGTTTGGCATGGTTATACAATTGAATGAGATATTTTGGTCAGATATATAAAATACATACATATACATACATTTTTTTAGATACAAATACTATATACAAATACAAATAAACATTGGTACATATACACCTTTAATTTTGTTGAATGTTTTATTGCAACTGATGTTCTTAATTGAAGGAGGTGTGGTTTTAGATATTTATATAAAAAGGGAGTGGATTGTGTTAATTAATTTACACTCTGATGATGTCCAACAATGCTAGTGGGTGAAAATGCTAAGTGTTTTTATCTGTACAACTGCTTGGTTCAATAAAAGCATTTCTACAGTCGTGGTGCTGGTCGGTTTGTTGGATTACTAGTCTATTCGTGTGCGTATTCAACTTATGTTTACTGAGCAAATGTTGACTATAACATCCACAATGAAAACAAAATATAACACAAAATTTTCAGACTGGGGCAATAAATGATCATGAACTAAAATAATTAGGACCAGTCTTTGAACGGCTATATGTCTGTATTCCTTTGATATTTTAATATGGAACTTTTAGGTAACAAGATTTTTCAGTTAAGAAACACACCTATATCTGCAGTTCTGATTTTACAGCTTCTTAGCGCAATACATCTCTACATTTTACTCCATAGCTTTAGTCGCTTGCAAGCATGGGATTGTATCCACAGCATAATACAACTGAAAGAAAATTTTTTTTTTTTCTGAAATTCACAGGAGTTTTACTTCAAATGTATTAACAATTCAGTAAAGAAGTACTTCAGACAATTGTTTTACTTAAGGTACTGAGCAGAAGTTTACCACAGCACCCACAAAAAACTTAATTATAATGCATAACATTAGACTGTCAATAAAAGTGCATGAACTCAAGCCAAATAAATGATCTACCTTTATGGCTATTACAAAGCCCTCAGGTGATAACAGAATATTCCACTGCAAAACTCACTTAGGAATGGAGTTCCAACCACAGAACTTTCAGTGCAGCATACTTCAATTTGACTCTTCAGTTTTAGCTGCTTTAAAGCACAGCACTGCAGCCACAGTATGTTACAGCTAAAAATATATAATGCTTTCACTTCTGCAAAACTGACTTAGTACACATGCATTCTAGACATTAGCTTTACCCAACCTTTTCTGCAGAGGTCAAATATCTTATAAGGTGAAAGCAAAACAGTGTCAGACTGTGACAGCAAAAGCACTCGTACTCTAGCTGTATATAGGAGGCCATATGTGAGATCCCTGAAGACAAGTCAATACAAATCATGGCACTTGTAATAAGATACTTTGTTACAAAACATATACATGCTGTCCCAGTGAACTGTACTTCTTTTGAGAGGGTACAATACTTCTGACAATGAAGGAATTGCATCAATATAATGGTCATATAGGTTCATAGTTTAAAGTTATATACTAGGCTAGCGACCACCAGAGTCTTCATAAGACTAGCCATGCATTCCAACCCAATTGTTTTCCCTATGTATCATGGGTGTTTACTAGGAGGGAGTATGTTAGGAAGTTTCTAGAGGTTATGTGGGGGAAGGGTTATATTAGTTTGGGCATTACTGTCTGCCTCTATCAGAGGGGGCCAGACCTGGGCTGAATTTCCAGTTTCCCATCAACTGGTCAAGGTTACGCTGAAATAGGGTTAGAGATGGACACTGCTTCACATGAATAAAGAATCTTTTCTAGAGCATGGGAATCCTCTAAGATGCATATCTGTCTTGCCAACATGTCTTACTTATGTCACAAGCAAAATTTAAATCTTTCTATCTAGTGGTTGTGATGCTGTTCACTTTGTGGATGTGCGCACGGACCAGCAGAGCTTGATCCAAGGATGCCTTGTATGCCAGTCATAGATATTCTCTCAGTAATCTGCAGAATACAGTGATAGGGCTTTAATGCCAGCTATACAGGACAATGTGCTTATACCTTGGATTCTCCTCGTAAGAATCCTTTGTGGGCATTCCAACTGTTGCATATGTTTGATCAGGTACATGCTAAATGGGGATTATACTGAATGATGGCTCTGATAAGATAAGTGGCACTATGACTTCCTTGGCCATTGATGCCATGCCCTTACTTATAAGTTGGTTGACAGAGAATGACTTTCTTACTACCTTGGCCACATGTTGGTCAAAGGTCAGAGTACTGCCTACATATGTTCCCAGATCCCTGACTATCAAGTCATCTCTTAGGGGTACCTTATCAATGGAGTAATTATCCTGGGTGGCAGTTTTCCCAGAAATGCACTATAATGCATTTCTTGGCACTGAATTTTTAATCCCTGACTTTGATACCAGTGACTTGTCTATGTTAGACCATACTGTAAGATGTTTGTGTCATGGGGTGAATAATCTATGACAGTTTCCAGTTTGCAGTCATATATGAACTTCGGTCAGCCAAAGGTCATTGACATTAGTCTTCAGCTCTAAGAACTAGATGCCAAATAGCAGCAGCCCTAGCATGGAGCCCTGAGGTACCCCACTGGTGATCTGTCTCGTAGTGGAGATGTTCTAAACAATCCTGACTTCCTGGTTCCTGTCTGTGAGCCAGCTGGCAACCTAGTGAGGTATGTAGGGATTTATGTCTCCAGTTCAGTGAGTTTGTCACCTATACCTGATTGGGGTATTGTATTGAATTCCTTAGCCAGGCCCAGATAGGCAGTATGGACAGTTTTCCCCTCATCCATTGCTTTGGTGAGTTTCTTAAAAAAGTCCACTAGGTTTAGTAGGCATCATATTCCCTTGCAAAGCCAAACTGGGTTGTGTCTAGTGTCTGAAGTTTGCCTGTGTCTTTGTTGATCATTTCCATGATAGTTCATTCATGCCTTTGCATTTTACACTAGTCAGACTAACAGGTCTGTAATTTCTGCTATCTGTTGATGGTCCACTCTTGTGAAATGGGATAATTGTTGCAGTCCTCCATTCTCATGGTACAAAGCTTGTTTTGAGGCTATTGTTGAAAAGTGACTCAAGTGGCCATGATAAATCATGTTTCCAGCTATTTAGGAGGCATCACAGGATATTTTCAGGGCCCATTGTGGCTGTGTTTGTGACCTTATCAAGTGCCGCAAGGACCTGCTCCCTGTTAATAATGGGGGTGGGGGAAGTTATGCTAGTAGGTATTTCATGGAGGGAGGCAAAGGGGAATTGGGAGTGAAGTTTGAGATGAATTTGTCAGCCAGCAAATTTGTTATGTTGCTCTGCTCAGTGAAGGTGGTATCAATAACCACCAGTTCGTCACACTGATGTGTGCCGCCTTTGAGGTTTCAAACATAGTTGTAGAAGACCTTGTGACTGTCTTTAGCCTGTGAGGCTATCTTGATCTCGTAATTGGCCTTGTTGGACTTAATTAGTCCTCTTGGTTTCCTGTTTAGTTTAATTAGAGAGCTCCTATCATTATGGGAGCTGAACTGTCTGCTTTTAACTATGACTTTTTTCCTTTTTTATATAACCTATTAAGGTTAGGATTCCAGCAGTGTGGTTTGTTTTTAGTGTGTGTTTTGGATTTACTTCTATTAGGTACAGCAGCCTCTATACACCCATTTACATGGTTGTACAAGACCTCTATGAACAATTCTGCATAGGCTGTTGTGAACTCAGGTTTGGGAGGGACACTGAATTCTGATAAACTATCACTTAATAGGATGTAGTCTGCTTTGGAGTAGTTCCTGACTGTTAAAGGGTTTGCTAAAGTTACTGAGTTGATTTTTATTTTGAAGGAAACAGCTTTTCGGTTCAATCTCATTTGGGACGGGGGGGGGGGGGGTGTAGTGCTCTCCCATATTGTTGAGTACTCCAGTATGTTTGAACCTCTAGTGTGTGTGCGCAGGTCAAGGGTATACTGGTATTAATAAAATCCTGGTATCATTGTGACTGCTAGTATGAGGCAGTGTGCATTTACTAGTCTATAGAAAGATAACTAAAGTCTCCCATATGGTGAATGTCTCTAGCAGGTCTAGGTATGAACTATGGGATTCTAGGGACACAGGCGGTGACCTATAGTTTGCTAGGATATGATATGGGACTTAGTCTATGGTGATTCCGTGTGAATAAATTCAGGGCATCATCCTGTTTAATCAACATAGAGTTGTGCTTGTTGCTAATATAGATTGAGACTCTTTCATCTTTTGTCACTGTTTGTGCAGCTGTTGGTCTAAATGTGTGGAAGGCACTGAAACCTTGCAATGGTGAATTACTTTCTGTGGATTCAAACCATGTCACGGTAAGAGCACATATGTCTATATTCTCCACAGTGAGGACAACTTGTAGGGTGTGTATTTTATTATTTAGGATCCTAGCATTCAGCAGTAGCATCTTTAGGTTTCTTTGGGTTTTATTTGCTATGTCTGTAGGTTTGTCAGTTTGGAATTGCCTAAAAAAGGCTGTAAGGGCATGGATAAAGTTTTAGCTAATTTTTGGAAATCTAGGGGAGACAGTTGCAGACTATCCTTTGCAAAGCACAGTGGTCTGTTAACCATGTCCTCCCGCTGACAATTATCGAGTCTCCCTGGAAAGACACCAGAATCTAAACCAATTATTGAAGTCAATCATCTTTTGCTCATACCCAGCATTATCCTTAGCAAAGGTAGAATGCTGCTCGGTGCAAGGCACCCACCTTCCTGAGACAAACAGAGAGATCAACAATCTCTATTTTCATATAGTCCAGGGAAGTATGCCTCTGGTCATTAATGCCCACATGGACTATGACAGAATCATACTGGTACTATGGTGTAGTGACTTGAGTGCACGGGTAACTTGGTACATCCTGGCTCCAGATAAGCAACTATTATCTTCTCCTTGTTCAGTCTGATGAGTGGGGCATCTGTGTGTTCACAATGAAGTCCCTTATGATAAGAGTCCTGGGCTATGTGTTGGCTTGCCTTATAAGCTTTGCTCTTGGGGCTCCACTAGATGTAAGTGTGTGTGTTTGTGTGGTTTTGGTATTGCTTTTGGTGAGTGCTTTAGAGATTGCTGAGGATAAGTGTTACCATTTACAGGCTTAGGAGGTCTTTGAGGTTTGGGAGGATTCCTTTGAATGCTTTAGCATGGGTTGGTCAATGCATGTGGTGGACACCATGTGAGATGGAAGTAATGTGAGTGCTCTTGACAACCTTGTTTGTTTATGAGATTTTTGCCTCCAGTGAAATTGTGTACGTGCATCTCTTGCATACTGTGTTTGTTTCTTTAAGGATTAAATGGTTGTCTGTGAGTGAGACAATTGCTACATTGTCTCAGAATGCCCATATCTACCAAGGTTGTTACAGAGACATTTGGAAATTGCATATCCACGTTGTCCACGCCTGTGTTTGTGTGGGCTATTGTAGGTCATGGACTGCGTTATACAGAAATCTCCTTGGGTAGTATCTGGGTTTTGGCACTACATTAGGTTAGGTTAAGCTAAGATTTGATAGTGCTGTTTAATGTGCACACTAGCTGCTCTAAGCTTATCTCTCCACAATAGGTTTGTTTTAGCCACATCAAGTTATAGGTTTTAGTTCTAAGGGAAGTTTTATAGCTACAATTTATTTTCTGGGTTTTTGTGTCTCTTTAGGGCACAGCTCACCTCTTGATATAATAAAACCAAGAAACACTGTTTGTGAGTATAATAATACAACAAAACCTAATTACCCTGACAAGGCAATTTTAAGTATTAGGGACCTTTAGAATTACTTAAAGGCAAAATTAACACACAAAGGAAAAATAAAACAGTAGCACTCAAAATTGTTAACTGAAGTGCAAAACAAAATAAATCTCTTATCTGCTAAGGATTAAGCAGGACTAACTTAGGACCCCCTCAGTGTGTGCAATGGCTGCCAAGTCTGACAGTACAGGGTTCAATCTGGAGGCATGGTAATGAGCCACTAATGAGGTGTTTCTCACTGCGATTTTACCTCGTCTCTGGATCTGAATTTCTCTATGTCACACTAACTTACTAACCCACATTGGTAAATTAATGTGGCTAGACAGAAATTCTCTCAATCCAAAGAAATTAGAAGTTATGTACCTACCATAACGTTCCATGTTAGTTGTCTTCTCTCGCCTTCTTTCTTGCTGGATGGGTTGGACTCGGCACTTTCTTAGCTTGAGAACTCCTTTTACCAGCTCGAGGCAACCCTATATCCCATGATGCAAGGCGGGACTACCTCAGATCTCGTTTGGTAGCTAACATACCCTGCTAAGGATACACCTAGAACAACTAGGAAACAACAACTCCTAACAAATGACTCTCCTACCTAAGAGTCAGGAGAGAACATCCTGAGAAGAGGAGACTTTTCAAGATCTGTCCAGGCCAGGGGGAAGGAGGGAGGGACGCAAGAAAGAAGGCGAGAGAAGACAACTAACATGGAACGTTATGGTAGGTACATAACTTCTAAATGTTAAGTTGTCAATCTCGCCTTCATTCTTGCTGGATGGGACCGCGTCCCTAGCACCTGTATCCCGGGTGGCTCAATGGAACAGACTCTTGAGAACTGTGGAACCAAAACTGGCCCTATCTCTGGAGGCCAAGTCCAACTTGTAATGAGAGACAAAGGTATGAGGCGTGGCCCAAGTAGCTGCTGCACAAATGGTATCAATGGGTAGTCTATCCTGAAAAGCTGCAGAAGTGGATAGACTCCTGGTTGAGTGTGCTTTTGGCTTAGAAGATAGTTGTTTGCCTCTGAGAGAGTACACATAGGAAATGGTGGAAGTCAACCATCTGGATAAGGTCACTTTAGAAACTGGAAGACCCATCCTGTTTTCTGCATAGGAGACAAATAACTGGTCCGATTTTCTAAATTGTTTAGTTCTATGCAAATAGTACCTGAGCTGACGATGGACATCCAAAAAATGCAGTTTCTGTTCAGCTCTGTCGGAATAGTTTGGGAAAAAGACTGGTAGATCTATAGATTGGTTAATATTGGTTTGAGACATGACTTTTGGGAGAAAGGAAGGGTTAGTTCTTAATGATACCCTGTCCTTATGAAAAACCAAATAAGGTGAACGAATGCAGAGAGCTTGAATCTCGTAAACCCTTCTTGCAGAAGTGACAGCCAGTAAAAATATAGTTTTCCAGGTCAATAACTTCAAAGAGCATGAAGCAGACGGTTCGAAGGGAGGTAGTATCAAGGATGCCAACATTAAGTTCAGATCCCATTGCGGAGGAGGATGCTTTATAGGTGGTTTTAGGAGAAAACTCCTCTCAAAAGGCCTTGCATAATCTATGAGACATAATGTTATTGTCATGCAAGCCAACATGATACTTGGAAATAGCAGCCAGTTGTACTTTGACTGTAGAAGACGAGGATCCTGAATGAAAAACCTCCGCCAGGAAATCTAAAACAGAATGTACAGGAGCAGTAAAGGGATCAATATTTCTGGAGTTTGCCCAAATAGAAAAACGTCGCCACTTGCTAGCATAAACAGTCCTAGTGGACGACTTCAAAGAAGACACTAAAATGTCTCTGACTGAGTCAGAAATCATCGGTAGCCTGGCTAAGGAAGGAAGTGGAGCAACCAAGCAGTGAGGTTGAGAGAATGAATGGCCCGGTGCTGCTGACCCGACTGGTGGATCAAGAGATCTGGAACTGGGTCCAGATGCCAGGGCTGCACCAGAAGGTGACGATGCAGAGACGGAAACCAAATTTGTCGAGGCCAATATGGAGCAATGAGGATCAATTTGGCTCTCAAAGCGGTGGCTTTCTGAATGACTTGTGGAATCAAGGAAAGGGAGGAAAAGCGTGCAGAAGTCCCCGAGGCCAATCCTGGGTTAGAGAGTCTCTCAGGGGTTGGCCTGGAAGGGAAAGAGAGTGAAATAATCTGGGCACTTGTTGTTTTGAGGAGTAGCAAAAGATCGCAACAAGGAGTGCCCCACTTCAGAAAAATCTGATCCACTACAGATTGATTGAGAGACCACTCGTGAGGCATCAGAATAGATCTGCTCAGCCTGTCCGCCAATAGGTTGGACCTGCCGGGGATGTGCGTTGCTATCAGAAACCGCTGAGAAGAGATCGCCCATTGCCAAAGTCTGAGAGCTTCTCGACATAACGGATAGGACCTGGTTCCGCCCTGTTTGTTGATGTACCAGACCACGGACATGTTGTCCGTTTGTACTGCAATTGTCCCCGTGGGAAGAAAGTCGTCGAGGGCTTGCAACGTTAAAAGCACTGCTCTCATCTCCAGACATTTATGTGCAGATGGTATTCTATGGGTTGCCACGTCCCGTGGACCATCCTGCCCTGATAATGCCCCCCCCACCCGATCAGAGAGTCATCCGTAGTGACTGTGGCAACTGGAGGAGGGGGAATAAAGGGTCGGCCCTGATGAAGAAGAGGGGAAGATATCCACCATTCCAGATGAGCCCTGCACGACTGTGTGACTAAGATTTCGTGCCTCATCGGGAGACTGTGGTACGACCACTGCGTGAAAAGCATCCACTGCAGAAGACGCATGTGGAAGCGAGCCAGTGGAAGAAGAACAATGGCCGCAGCCATAAGACCTAGAACCTTCAGTATAAATCTGGCTTTGATCTTGTTGCTTTGCAAAAGAAGCCGAACGAATTTTTGGATGTCCAGAATTCTTTGATGTGTTAGTCTGGCTGACATTTTGACGGTGTTTAATTCTGCGCCTATAAAGGTGATAGATTGGCAAGGCCGCAGAGAAGATTTTTCGAAATTTACTGAAATTCCCAAACTCCTGCAAAGCTGCAGAGTGTAGTCTCTGGTCTGAAGAAGTTGACACTTGGTGGTGGCGGAGAGGAGCCAGTCGTCCAAATAAGGAAACACCTGGAATCCTTGACGTCTCAGATGAGCTGTGACCACTGCCATGCATTTGGTAAACACTCTGGGGGCTGAAGTGAGGCCAAAGGGCAGGGCTCTGAATTGGTAATGACTGGTCCCTAGCCGAAAGCGGAGAAACCTCCTGGAGCGCCTGTGAATCTTTATGTGATAGTACGCATCCTGAAGGTCTATAGAGCACATCCAGTTGTCCTTGCCCAGAAAGGGCAGAATGGACTGAAGCGTGACCATCCGGAATCTTGCCTTCTTGACAAATCTGTTTAGATTGCTCAGGTCTAATATTGGTCTCCAATCTCCCGTCCTTTTGGGGACCAAAAAGAATCTCGAGTAGACACCAGATCCTACCTGGTCTGCCGGCACCGTCTGGACGGCTCTTTTTTCTAGGAGTTTTGAAACCTCCTGTTCTGCCAAATCCCTTTGACCGGGTGAGATGTCTGGAAGGGATTGTAGAGGTACGGGAAACCTTTCGAAGGGGATTTTGTAACCCTCGGATATGATCGACTGTACCCACATCTCTTGTGATAGGGATTGCCAGGCTACTGGGTACAGTGAAATCCTTCCCCCAACTGCCTCCAAGGGTGGACAGTCGGGCAACACCTCAGGGATGCTGAAAAGGCTTCTCAGGAAGAGACTCCCTGTTGCCTTGGTTCTGAGGACCCCCCCTGCCTCTAGGGCGGCGTCTATTATTGTTACCCTCTCTGCCTCTGGGGGTAAACTGACCACGTGTGTCCGGTGTAGCTCCTTGGGCTTTACGGAACTGCATCTTCCCCCCCCTTCCGACCCTTGGGATATGGTCTAGAAGGAGTGGAAAACTGGACTCCAACGGCAGAAAGAGTTTTACCGTCCTGCTCACACCTGGTCAAGGTATCCTTCACCTGAGGTCCGAACAAAGCCGAACCATCAAAGGGGGTATTACTGAAGGACGCCTTAAAGGGGTCCGCAAAATTACAAAGCCGCATCCAGGCTTGGCGTCTAAGAGCAACTCCTGTGCCTGCGCCCCTGCTCGCTCCATCGGCCGCATAAGATATGAGCCGCATGGAGGAGTTAGATATGGAATTTAGGATAGCAAGCTGCGAGGCTATCTTTTCCTGAGCCCCAGCAGCAGAAGGATCCTGAACTACTTCACCCAGTTCTTTGAGAACATCTCGTTGAAGCCTGGTGAAGTGACAGAGATAATTCAGCGAACGCATAGCAAAGGTCGCTGAAGAAAACATCCGCTTTCCATACCTGTCCATGGTCCTAGAGTCCTTATTAGGAGGATGGACAGGTACTGAAGGATCCGCCAGTTCCTTCTTAGTGGCAGCCGCCACCACCATAGCATCCACAGAGACACCCTTGGAAAGGAACTGTTTGTCCGAAGGGGCCGTGATGAATTTGGATGGTCTTCTGGGGACAGGTTCCACAGAATCTGGAGCCGCCCACGCCTTCCGAGCCACTACCTGCATAAGTGGGTTGAAAGGCGGAGACACCCAGGAGGTGGAGGGTCGGGATCCAAAAGCCTCCAGGTATACCGACTCATCCTGGGAGGGGTCAATGGAGGGCCAATTCCCCCTCTGTTTGAGGAGCTCAAGGATGTCTGAAAAGGAGACATCCTCAGAGGGGGACCATGGGGAACCCTCCGACTCATCTAAGTCGGTATCAGATGTAGTAGACTCAGGGGAGTCTGTGTGTTTCCTCTTACACGTCCTCTTTCGAGGGGGTTCCCCTGCAGGATCAGGAGAAAGCTCGGAAGAGGAGGAAATTCCCAGTGGGGAAACCTGGGGCAATGGATCCCTGGGCCTGAGAGCAAGAGGCTGGCAAGAGGCGTCTGCAGGCACTGATGAGGGAGGAGCTAGAGGGATAGACCGTTGACCAGGCTCAGAGGCCAGGACACTCCTCATCACCTCAAAGGCTCCCCTCCCAGGGAGGCCGGGATATCCCCGCTCCGAAGAAACAGGAATTCCCGGCTCCAATGAGAGGGAAGGCTCCGAGGCCGATGTCGGCGCCGAGCTTACCAAAGCCGAAGCCCCGAGAGGGAGAGCGGGGTCGGACAAGGGTCCGATGCCACTAGCCCCCTCGGAGCCGACAGTGGAAACCCGACGACCGGATCCCTCCAAGGAAGGCCTCAAGGAGGAGATCGGAGCCGAGGACGACGGAGCCGAAGGATGTATCGGCTCCGGCATCGAAACAGTCGCTGTCCCGAAGCTCCGCCCGAACTCTGGTGTGGAATCGGAGGAGGAAGTTCAAGGGGTAAGGCTATAGCCGAAGTCTGTTGAGACGGGCTATGGAGCATTTGGGCCAGTGCCTGAGACTTCAACAGCCTGCTTACCACCCTCTCTAAGTCGTGGTCAGACAGCCTGAAAGATCTCGAAGATCGGCTCCGATGGCTCCGCTCCGACAAAAGAGGAGACCCCGGAGCCGAATGGATACTCAGTATCGAAGGGGACCGAGATCTCCTTCGGGTCGAAGCCATCGGAGCCGAAGTCCCCTGAACTCCAGATGGAGCCGAAGGTTTCTCGGCTCCGATGCTGGATAAAGTGTCAGCTCCAGCCGGAGCCGACAAGGCCACAGTAGAAAAGGTATCGGAGCCAGCCGGCGCCGACCCTACTACTTTAAAGGTAGATGCATCGGTTCCAGCCGGAGCCGATGTCGGCTCCGACGGAGCCACCGGAGGAGGCTTGGATACTGAAGACTGAGCCTTCGGTGGTTTAGAAGGTTTCCCAGACCCTGCTTTAGAGGGAGAACCTTCTGGCTTAAGTAAGCCTCGGAGGATAAGCTTATTCCTCCTTTCCTGCAGGACTCTCTGGCTAAAAGCATGACACAAAGCACAGTAGTCCTGCAGGTGCAAAGGCCCCAGGCAGTACACACAAGAAGTGTGACCGTCTGTCAGAGACATTTTCTGACAGCACTGGTCACACTTCTTAAAGCCTGAGACTTTGCCTTCCCTAGACATATCCTAGGAGGAAGTAACAGACACAAACCCCAACAAACACACAAAATTAATCCCCTACACAAACACACAGGAAGGGATTAACCAATAGGGTTTTAGGCCTAACTAAAAACTTTATACTAAAGGTTATAAAAAGGGTTATAAAGTTTGAAAAGAAGGGAATAGGGTAGGCTGTAATTAACTACAGACTATACTAAGACTAAAAGGGGAAAATAAATCCCTAACTAAGCTTTTTCTGATTTTACCAAGAAAATCACTTACCTCAGCTGGCAAAGGAGACCTCTTTCGCTAAGCGGCAAACGAGATCTGAGGTAGTCCCGCCTTGCATCATGGGATATAGGGTTGCCTCGAGCTGGTAAAAGGAGTTCTCAAGCTAAGAAAGTGCCGAGTCGGAGCCGAGGATCGGCTCCGAACCCATCCAGCAAGAATGAAGGCGAGATTGACAACTTAACATAGTGTTTTAATTGTCATTTCCCACAGTATGGTTGTCATCTCAGCAAGCTCACCAAGTAAATGGCTACAAGTGGCAGTGAATAACATTTGCGTATGTACAGTCAATTCAGCTACAAGGGTGCAGCAGTATATTACACTGACTAAAGCAAGGTTTTTGTTCCAGTTTCCCAGCACCACTTTCCAGACATGCACGTTATATTTCTAAATGATGATCTTTTCCCAACACCAGCTAGAACTTTACATTTTAAAAGCTCCACCCTATACAAGCTGGCTGCATGTAAAGCACAATCTCATCACAGAGAGATAAGCTGATGTTGTTGACTGATGGTGCACTTTTATGTTGAAAATACAATGGTGCTGCCAGCTGAAGAGGGGTACAGCCTCTACAGGATCTGCCAAAGCACTGCATATTGCTGAGGAAGAAAGCTTCAAAAATCCGCTGGACACCATCACCTACCCAGTGCCAGTGATGATGAATGGGTCAAATTTCTGACTAAGACAAAGACAGAAATCACAGTTTCACAGAACAACCACGAGGTGAATATTCAGCGATATGTAACAAGTATGTTTAAGGAGATGCAAATTACATATCTTCCAAGGCACTCCCTGCATAAGGTTATTATGCTGCAAAAATGGAGACATCTATGTTCAGATGTAAAAAAGACCTGTAAATTATCACATAGGTGGCAGTACACTAAACACTGAAAGTGTGATGAGACTTAGGGACACAGGTGGACAGTGGTCTCACCTTCAATAACCACATCGCCACAACAGTCAGGAAATCCTTCTATGTGGCACACCTCATCACTAAGGGCTTTTCATCCAGAAAAAAGCAGGTCATTGTCCCACTGTACTCATCCCTCATTAGACCCATTATAGAATACAACGCCCCATTTGGTATGTACCTCTCAAGACATCTGCAACAACTGGAAAGACCGCAGAAATACCTCACTAAAAGAATCACAGGCCTAAAGCAGATGCCCTATGCTAACCGCCTTAAAAAACTCCAGCTATACTCTATAGTATATCATCTACTACGAGGCGATCTCTGCTTAACATACAAGGCCATATCAAACCCAGAGCTATTGGACATGCTACACGTAAAGAAATCCCAATCCCTCAGTGCCACACACTCTAGGGATCTAAATCTTGTCATCACAATAAACAAAACATGCTGGAGGGATAGATTCCTGACCCAGAGACTCCCCAGACTCTGGAATAGACTGTCCATACATGTCAAGCAGAGCGCCTCTTTGGTCCTCTGCAAAAGGAACCTTGATGATTGGATGGGAGAAAGGAAGTTCACCCGGGGATCACGTCAGTTGCCCTGCTAGACATGCGTCCAGGGAAGTAAATAGTGTGGGAAGAAATAGCCACGGAATTGTTATGGCTAGGCTTGTATAGGCCCTAGGGCTGATAGCCTAGTACCAACCTATTTATATATACACTGACAGGTCCTGACAACACTCCTGGATTCATCTTAAATAGCATGGAGCACAACATAGTCACAGCCCTAATACTATTCAATCTCTGCCCCCATACAAGTTTTATACGAACTGAATGGAGAACAGCTACAACAGTCATTCTCCTGCATAAGGGAGGATCTTTCACAGACCTGTAAGTCTCACCAGCCTCATATGCAAAGCCATGGAAAGACTTATTATGGAATTAATCAATCAAGATATTGGGAACCTCCAAACTCTGGACCCATCTCAGTTTGGATTCATCAAGGGCAGGTCATGCTTACTCAACATGGTGGATTTTTTTTGAAAAGGTCACCAAAGCAACGGATGAAGGCAAATGGTACACACCTCATACCTAATCATGGCTATTAACTTGTGGCCTAGGCAAACTTACATTTATTAAAAAAAGTAATCAAACCATATTAACAAGTTCACATTTACAAACATTATACATCACCTATATTGTTACATATTCTATGATCAGGCAACATTACATAAATTATTCAATTTCTGCCGTCTCTTAAACCTCATTTCTCCTCCAAAACATTTTCTGCATATATTGTTCCCATAGTTTCCATTTTTTTCTATGTAATATACTCACCCTTCTCTAAAGAACCCACCTCCTGTTATTTTCTCTCTGTTAATATTCACCACTTCAAGTATAGTTGGTTTAGATTTCGATTTCCATTTTCTAGTAATTACTTTTTTGACAGCCACCAGAAGTAAACTTAACTTTTAGTTATGTACTTACCATAACTTCGGATGTATGGGATCCATCTCGCCTACATTCATGACAGATGGGTTCGGAGCCGATCCATCGGCTCCGACTCGGCAACTAATACACTAGCACGAAGTCTCTCATTGGCTGGGCTACTCCCTATCCCAGGATGCACTACACCTGCTTCCCCAGATCTTGTTTGTTCGCTTTCATACACCCATGCAAACACAGAAAAAACTAGTAGTCACTATAACCAACTAAAGTTCTTCAAGAAAGAACGCCAAGAAAAAAGTGACTACAGCTCCTTTAAATCCAAATGGAAGGGGGAAGGAGGGTGGGTACTTATGAATGTGAGATGGATCCCATACATCCAAAGTTATGGTAAGTACATAACTAAAAGATGTAATGGGATCCTATCTCGCCTACATTCATGACAGATGGGACAGCGTCCCTAGCACCTACATCCCGGGTGGCTCATTGGAAAACACTCCTGAGAACTGTGGAACCTAAGGAAGCTCTGCCTCGAGAAACCACATCCAATTTGTAATGAGAAATGAAAGTGTGCGGAGAAGTCCAGGTTGCTGCAGCACAAATATCATCTATTGATAACTTGGAGTGAAAAGCTACAGAAGTAGCCATTGCCCTGGTAGAATGAGCCTTGACTGGAAAGGGAAGGTCTTTATTGGCCTGTGAATAAATAAAAATGATACAATCTTTAATCCATTTAGATATGGAGGCTTTTGTTACTGGTTGACCCAATTTGTTCACTGCAAAGGAAACAAACAATTGATTTGATTTCCGCTTGAGCGGTCCTATTCAAATGAAAACGTAGTTGTCTATGTACGTCCAATTGATGCAAAGTATATTCTGCGTTATTGGAGAATTCTGGGAAAAAGACAGGGAGTTCTATAGTTTGTTGCATACAGAAAGAGGAGGCCACTTTTGGTATAAATGCAGGGTTTAATTTCAATGAAACTCTATGCTTGTGAAAAATCAAATAGGGAGGATCAGAACAAAGAGCTTGAAGTTCTGAAACTCGCCTAGCAGATGTTATGGCTACTAAAAAGGCCGTTTTCCAAGACAGAAATTTTAAATCACAAGTAGCAGCTGGTTCAAAAGGACGGGCAGTTAGGGCAGCAAGAACCATATTCAAATCCCAAGGGGGGACAGGCTGAGATAAAGGAGGCCTAAGGAGCCAAGCCCCTTTAAGGAAAGCCTTACAAAATTTGTGAGACATCAATGAAGGTTCAAAGGAAACATGAAAATTAGAGATCGCTGCTAACTGAACCTTAATGGTAGAAACTGAAGAGCCCGACTGAAAAAGGGAGGCCAGAAAATTCAGAACCTCCAATACAGGTGCAGTGAGAGGATCTATACCCCGTTCTTGAGCCCAAAAGGCAAACCTTTTCCATTTACTGGAATAAAGTTTGATGGTGGAAGGTTTATGAGAAGAAGACAGTATGTGGATCACGTCCGGCGAAAGAGCATTGTCTCGGACTAAGGATGGAAGTGGAGTAACCATGCTGCCAACTTCAAGGACCTGAGAGACGGATGATGCCGTCCTGACTGATGAGTCAACAGGTCTGGCACCGGATCCAGAAACCATGGACCTTCTATCGCATGCCTCTGTAGGAAGGGAAACCAAACTTGACGAGGCCAGTGCGGGGCAATCAAAATCATCTCGCTCTCCAAGTAAATGGCCTTCTGTATCACCCTCGGTAGGAGGGGGAACAGAGGGAAGGCGTAGAGAAGACCGGGGGGCCAAATGTGAGTCAGAGCGTCCCTGGGAATCTGTCACTGAGAAGGAAACAGTGTGAAGAACTCTCTGCATTTCAGATTGTGAGGGCTGGCAAACAGGTCGCAGCAAGGAAGACCCCATCTGTCGAAGATCTTCGCAGCTATACTCTGTTTGAGGGACCACTCGTGGGGTAAAAGAATGGTCCTGCTTAATCTGTCCGCAATCACATTGGACTTCCCGGTATGTGCGTTGCCATTAGAAAGCGGTTGGTAGCTACCGCCCAGTGCCAAAGTCTCATGGCTTCTCTGCATAGTGGGTAAGACCTGGTTCCACCTTGCTTGTTTATGTACCACACCACCGACATGTTGTCGGATAGGATAGTAATCGGGCCCTGTGGGAGAGCGTGATGGAGAGCTTGGAGTACCAATAGTACCGCTCTCATCTCCAGGACATTGATATGCAAATGCGTTTCCTGGATCTGCCATGTGCCTTGGACCGACCTGTCCAGGTAATAACCCCCCCACCCTACCTGGGAGGCGTCCGTAGTCACAGTGGCAATGGGACGTTGAGGTATAAAGGGTCGTCCCTGGTCGAGATTTGATTGGAGAAGCCACCAATGTAGATCTCGACGGCAACTTTCCGTGATTATGATTAAGTGGTTCAAGGGAAGTTCCTGATAGGACCATTGAACCGACAGTAGCCATTGTAAAATTTGCATGTGAAGTCTGGCCAAGGGAACTAAAAGTATGGTCGACGCCATCGAGCCCAACAGTTGTAGGATACGATGGGCCGGGGCTCTTTGTAGGGGGAGACAGGATTTGACCTGATCTTGTAAGACCTGAATTCTTGCTGCCGGTAAATAGGCGCGCATTCTTTTTGTGTCTAAGTCTGCGCCTATGAAAGTAATACGCTGAGATGGCTGTAGTACAGATTTTTGCAAATTGAACGTGATCCCCAAGAAACGGCCCAAGGTGAACGTGGCTCTGAGCGCTTGGAGTAGTAGATGCTCGGAGGTGGCAGTAAGGAGCCAGTCGTCTAGATAAGGAAACACCTGGAATCCCAGACTTCTCAGGTGAGCAGTTACCACTGCCAGACATTTGGTGAACACCCTGGGGGCTGTGGTGAGACCAAAGGGCAGTGCTCGAATTGAAAATGACTGGCTCCGAGGCGGAAGCGTAAATGTCTCCTGGACTCTTGAGCTATGGGAATGTGATAGTAAGCGTCCTGGAGATCTATGGAGCACATCCATGCATTTTTTTCCAGCAAAGGAAGAATAGATTGAAGAGTGACCATTCGGAATTTGGACTTTTTTACGAAACGATTCAATGAACTGAGGTCCAAAATGGGCCTGAAGTCCCCTGTCTTTTTTGGTACCAAAAATAACTTTGAGTAAGTTCCTGATCCGATCTGGTCGATGGGGACAGGCTGGATGGCTCTTTTTTCTAGCAGCTTTGAAACCTCTAATGCTGCCCGATCCCGCTGACTGGGTGGTACGTCCGGGATTTCCCTTAAAGAAAGGGGGGGTTTGTTGAAGGGTATGATATATCCTCCGGTAATGATGCGAAGCACGCACCAATCGCTTGTTATGGATTCCCAAGCTTGTGGGTGCGCCAAGAGCGACCCGACTGGCTCGGAGTTGCACAGTCGGGCAACAACTCAGGAACGCTGGTTGTATGAAGAACCACGAAAGGAATCGCGGTCTCCAGAGTTACGGGGGCCTCTGCCACCTCTGGGGCGGCGTCTTCCAAAATCCCCCCCCCCCTGCCTCTGGAGGGGGAATCACTGGGTGGAGTAGAGAAAGACTTTTGGGATTTTTTAAACCACATTTTCCCTCCTCTCCCAGCCTTGGGATAAGGCCTGGAAGGAGCGGAAAAACGGGCCCCAACGGCAGTCAAAGTCTTGCCCTCCTGCTCGCACCGAGTTAGTGTGTCCTTCACCTTGGGTCCAAACAAAGATGACCCATCAAAGGGGGCAACGTCGAAGGAAGACTTGAAGGCCTCCGTGAGCGAACACAAGCGTAACCAGGCTTGCCTCCTGAGGGCAACGCCTGTTCCGCTGCTCTACTCGCCCCTTCGGCCGCATACGAAATGAGCCTCATGGACGAGTTAACGATAGAAAAAGGGTAGTCATCTGTGCGCCAACAGTCGGGGCCAGCGCCTCAGGTAGATTACCAACCAGAGAGTCATTTAGCTCTTTGAGAAGATCTCTTTGGAGCCTCGTAAAATGACGCAAGTAGTTCAGCGACCGTAAGGTAAAGGCCGCTGAGGACAGGGTACGCTTCCCGTACCTATCCATACTCCTAGAGTCCTTATTAGGAGGATGAATAGACGTCGAAGCCTCTGCCACGTCCTGCTGTGTGGCAGAAGCCAACACCAAAGCATCTACAGGCACACCCTTTGTGAGAAACTCCTTCGGGGGGGGGCTGACAAAAATTTATTGGGCCTCGCAGGCACAGGTTCCACAGAATCAGGGTGTTCCCACACCCTTCGAGAAACCAAATCAAGGAGTTCATCGAAGGGCGGAGACACCCAGGAGGCAGAGGGCTGGGCCCCAAAGGCCTTGAGGAAGACTGACTCCTCAGCTGAAGGGGTTTTGGCTTGCCAGTCACCTCTCTGTCTCAGAATCTCCAAGATATCTGAGAAGGAGATATCATCCGAAGATGATTTGGGGGACCCTTCTGCGTCATCGAGGTCAGTATCCGATGTAATAGACTCATCTTGGGAGTCTACGTGCTTCCTCTTACACAATTTCTTCCGTGGGGGTTCGTCCGAAGCAGTCTCGGACGGACCACCCGGAAGAAGGAACCCCGATGGGGTATCCTCAGGCCCTGGGGCCCCACTGCCGGGGCTGCAACACAACAGAGGCACCAGTCTCCAAATCTAGGGACGGTGAGGTAGAATCTAGTTGAACCGGCAAAGGCATGGCCAGCGCGCTCCTCATGGCCTCAAAGGCCGGACCTCCAGAATCCAAGGAAGTCACTGGTCTAGAGGCCACGATGGCACTGGGAATTCCAGCAGCCGATGCTCCGAGAGGAAGACTAGGCACCGAAGCACCTAATCCCAAAGTATTCCCCTCGGGCCCGGCTGAAGAGGTCGCAGTACCAAACCCTGAACCGGAGGACAGGGTAGGAAGCATAGTCGGAGCCGAAAAGCCTGTAAGGGGTCTCTGCTCCGACCGTATGGCTCCACATTGCTCCACCACCACCGGCTCCAACGGCTCCGAAGAGGTTGGAGGAGGAATCAAATGCGTTGGAGGGGGGATCGGCTCCGAAGCAAACTGTGCTGGAGCCGAGACCATTTTAGTAAATACTGGAGACTGGAAAAGCCTCTGTAAAACCCTATCCAGGTCCGAATCTGACAGTCTCGAGGATTTAGAGGAGGTAGACACTCGAGAAGATTTTCTTCTCGGCTCCGAGAGAGAAGGGGACCGGCTCCGATACAGCTCCAAAACTATCGGCGCCGACTCCACCACATCATGGACCACCATCGGCACCGAAGGAGCCTTCTTCGGAGCCGAGGGGGAAGAGTCTGAGCTGCACACTTCCACCGGCTCCGAAGCCATTGGAACCGATGGAGGTGATTCACCTCTCGATACTCCAACTTGCGGCTCCGAAGGCAATGGAGCCGAAGTAGGAGGTATCGAGGCAGACCCTTCGACCCTCGGCCCCGAAGTCAGTGGAGCCGAGGAAGAAGAGGTCAATTTAGTCTTTTTAGAAGTCGGCTCCGATGGACTTGTCGGTGCCGACGATCTTTTCTTTTTGGAAGCAACAGGAGGATTTAAAGCTTCCTCAAAGGAGGGTTTAATAAGCCCTTTCAAAATCAGCTTGTTCTTGCGTTCTTGAAGAACCCTAGCGGAGAAAGCATGACAGACACTACATGTCTCCTGCAGATGTTTCGGCCCCAAACAATAAACGCAAACTGAATGGCTGTCTGTGATGGACATTTTGTAACTGCACCGAGTGCATTTTTTAAAGCCTGACTTCTGCTCCTTTGACATAATACAGGCACTCAACAAGCAATAAGACTATCACAAAAAGCGCCAATAAAGAGCTGAGACACAATGGCTGAGTACTGAGGAAATTTTACCTCAAAAAAGAACACAGTGAACTGACACAGACAATACAACTTCAACGACCCTAAGCCCTCTAATTTAAACGGGCCTAGCCGAAGAACAACTAACCACAACTTAAGTAGCAGTTAAACAGCAGTCAAAGGTAGGGCAAAGGCCCTCTAACTTAAACGGGCCTTGCCCAACTGAAAAATATAAAGTACTAGAAATCACTCAACACAGACACGAGATATACAAATTACAAAGAATAGCTGTTAAAACAGCTGTTTGGTTAATATATAGAGAAAAACCCCAAGGTCAAAGACCAGTAAAAGGTAAAAAGAACCACTTAGCTCCAGCCAAGTCGAGACCACGTCCAGCTTGTAAAGCGGCAAACGAGATCTGGGGAAGCAGGTGTAGTGCATCCTGGGATAGGGAGTAGCCCAGCCAATGAGAGACTTCGTGCTAGTGTATTAGTTGCCGAGTCGGAGCCGATGGATCGGCTCCGAACCCATCTGTCATGAATGTAGGCGAGATAGGATCCCATTACATCAAGGGCTTACTATCTCTAGGCAATTCAGATGCTGTATCGCTACTCAAAAAAAAAATAAAAAATCACTTCTTTAGTTAGTATACTTCAGATGATGATGACGACAATTAACTCTTTCTTTTTCATCTCACCTCTAACATTTGCTATCAACCTGAGGAAAAATTCTTTGGAGGAGTCTGCTTGAGGTACAAGATTATCTATACAAAGACTTCGAGGCAAAAATCCAAAATGTTCTACATTTTGATTGTGAATTGCATATCTAATTTTTCTTCCCAGTCTTTTCTGACCTCTTATTGATTCCTGTAGCTACTGTGCAATATTTCTATACTTTAGTAATTATCCAGTTTTACCAGCACATCCGCAATCTGTTCTAGATTCAATTAAAAACAGAACCAGTGCTGGTCTTTCATTTAGGATTCCCCTATCCCTTTCTCTCTATCTATACTCTGATAGCAATCCCTGATGGGAAGTCGGTTACTAGTCTGCAGTTCAAATCACTCTTCCAAATTTTTTCTGACCTCTTCTGATTGACTCCTATAGTTGCAGTGCAATAGCACCTTCTGTTCTAAAAACTCAACCAGTGCAGGTCTTTCATTTAGGATTCCCGTATTACTGTCTTTGTCTGTATTATGATATCATTCCCTGACAGGGAAGTCAGTCACTAGTCTGCAGTCCAAATGTCTTCTTGCCTCTTCATTCTATTACCTTTCCTTCTCTAATTATTTGTTCTCAATACCTGGGCTCCTTTGCTAGCTTCTTCCAGTAAATTCCAGCCCATCTTGTCTATTCTCTGTACCATAACTGCAATCATCCCTATCAGCAGAATCTCTTTCGCCCATTCCAGTGTTTGGCTTAGTTCCTAGTACATTTTCTGCTACTTAATGAATATAATATTCTGTACTACTGCTGTTATTCTCCTTAATGATCTGCACCGAAAACTGCATTCTTTCCTTATTTCTTAAACTAGCCCCCTGCTTCATCATCATCCCTTTCAACTTTGAATTGTAGCTTCTGCTTGTGTTAGGTGTAAGAGCCGTAACTGTGTAGCTCTAAAATATCCCTTCAAATCAGGTAATCTTAAACCTCCTTGTTCTGTCCCATTTGACTCTTGTAATCCTCCCCTCCCAAATAAAATCTTTCAATTCTTTACTAATCACTGTCCACAACTTCTCCTCTGGTTGATAAAAATGTCCCTGACCTGTGTATAAAACTAAAGGCACTAAAAATTCATAGACAAGAGCTTCCAGTTTCTCTGTTTTTGTATTATCTTTCGTTTAGTCTCATCCCACTTAGCTGTCATAACCAAATCCTTTTTAATCCATACTCCTCTAGACTGGTAGCCCAACATAACGCATCTGAGATACTTCAGGTGCAGCTAACATTGGGTAAGATAGCGACTCAGCCCGTAGCCTGCTATAGGTCCACAACCATGTCCCAAGACTCACACTCCATGTTCCTAAGCACCCTGGAGAATAATAGGGTCCAACCTAACACTCTCATACTGGGCGATTTCAACTACCTCTCCATTAAATGGGAAAACTACTCGTGTACCAATACACTTGGCCAACGTTTCCTGGAATTCATTAATTCCAATGCCCTGGACCACTTCGTTCTTACTTCCACTAGAGGTAGCAACATTCTTGACCTGGTCATTACTAACATGGGCAACTATTGCTCTACACCAATAGTCAACTCCTCCTTGGTAAGATCTGACCACAAACTAATCACCTTGGACCCCCCCTCCCCCGCAAAGGTAACTACCACGAAAAACTTCTCCAAAGCTAACTTTGGGCTCCCAAAAACAGAGGTGGCTAACTTCACGGCACCCATGCAAATGGAGAATAGTTGCATGACCACCGAATCATACACCAATTCACTGTACGAATATGTACACAAATGCATGGATTTCACCATACCCAATAGAACCAAGATGTTCTTCTCCAAAAAAGGAAGCCAATCTGGTGGTCCCCTGCCATAAACAAACTCTATAACAGACGGAGGAAAATGATGCGGAATAAGGTAAAGTCCCAAGACTAGAAGAACTCCCTTATCAGCCTCAACAAAAAGTTGAGATCCCTCATCAAATCCTCTAAAGCTAGCTATGAAAACAGAATTGCAGCAGGTAGTAAAGACAACCACAAGGCCTTCTATAGTTATGTAAAGAATCTCCACGGCAATACCCAGATTTGCTCTCAGCTACTGCACAATGGTACCTCCTATACCAAGCCAACAGATATTGTCAATATACTGGCCGACAGATTCAGTGCCAACTTTACCCCCCCCTCCCCCCCAAAGGACCAATCACAATACCAGTAGATTTCTGGGCACCCAGTATTACTGCTGCATAGCTTAAAACAGCACTGTCCAAGGCCAAGAATACAGCTTCTATGGGACCTGACAATATCCCTGGCTGTGTTCTACATGATCTACAGAGTGAACTAGCACCTCACACCTGTGTGCCCTGTTTAATTATAGCCTCACATCAGGCTTTGTCCCTACCAAATGGTGCACTGCTACAGTCATCCCTCTCCACAAAGGAGGAGTGACTACAGACCCTGGGAACTATCGCCCCATTAGCCTGTCGAGTCTGATATGCAAAGCTATGGAACACATAATCGTGGACCCAATAAACAAGGATATAGTGAATCTCCAAACTCTGACTCCTACACAATTTGGTTTTGTGAAAGGTAGATCATGCCTGCTCAACTTGGTCGACTTCTTTGAGTCAGTCACCAGAACTGTGGATGAAGGCAAGGTGGTTCATACAGCCTACCTTGACCTGGCCAAGTCCTTTGAAACCATTCCCCACTCAGGAAAGATAGAAAAACTCACTATGCTAGGCATCAACCCCTATATCACTAGGTGGATTGCAAACTGGCTCACAGATAGAACCCACTGTGTGAAAGTAGCGTAGTCCAAGTCAGACTGCAGACCAGTCATGAGTGGAGTCCCACAGGGTCTGATCCTGGGTCCTCTCGTGTTTGGTATCTGCTTCTCTAAAGTCCAGGCCAACAAGAAGGGACTCTGGCTGACAAAGTTTGCATACGATTGCAAGTTGGGAGCTGCTATTAACTCCCCAAGTGATGGTGACAGCCTACAGAAAGGCCTCACTGAGACCAACGACTGGTGTCAGAACCATGGCCTTAAGCTCAATGGCAAAAAATGTGTAATCATCCCCCCTGGGAAAAACCCAGTTCCCTTGAATTACCACATCAATGGTAGTCCACTGAACACATAAGGCATTATAAGAGATCTGGGAACTCAGGTTGACAGCAAGCTCTCTTTTGACAAACAACATTGCCACTGTGGTCAGAAAGTCCTTCTATTTGGCACATCTCATTACTAAGGGTTTTGCATCCAGGAAGAAAGAGGTCATTGTCTCCCTCTACTCTTCCCTCATTAGGCCAATCATCGAGTACAATGCCCCATTTGGCATGTACCTCACTAGACACCTGCAACAACTGGAGAGGCCGCAAAAGTACCTCACAAAGAGGATAGTAGGCCATAAACACTTGTCCTATATGGACAGCCTCAAAAAACTCAAACTATTATCTGTCTCATATCACCTATGTAGATGCGATCTCTGCTTGACTTACAAAGCCATGTCTGACCCAGCTCTGTTAGAAATGCTACATACAAAGAAATCTCAATCCCTCTGCACCACACGCACCAGAGACCTCAACCTCATTACCACAATCAACAGAACATGCTGGAGGGACAGGTTTATAAGCAGAGACTGCCCATGCTATGGAATAGACTTCCCATACATGTCAAGCAGAACACCTCACTGGCCATCTTCAGGAGAAATCTTGATGAGTAGATGGGAAATAGTAAATTCACCCCGGGGATCACTCCAGTGGCTCTACTCGACAGAGGCACTGGGAACTAAGGTCGGATAGCACAATGCCAGGGTAATCCTATGGGCTAAGCTTGTAATGGCTCCAGGGCCATTAGCCTAGTACACACCTGTGAACCTAAATACTTCATTGTATCATGTCCCCATAAATATGGGCATTGCTGGACCAGCTCATGTGTGGGTGCATAGTTTATAGCTACAGCCTTTTTTATCTTCATTAATTTTATATCCCCAAAAAACATGGAACTGTCTCAGAATATTGCACAACACTAAGATGTCTTTTTCTGGTTCCATCAGGTGCCAAATAATATCATCTGTAAATAAAGATAACTTTTCTTGAACACCATACCAATTACACCCTTGAATTGCTGAGTCCCTTATTTTCTTTGATGGTCATTCTAAACATAATGCAAATAACAATGGGGAAACAGGATATCCCTGCCTGGTTTCTTTGTTCAGACACAACTTATCAGAGAGGAACCCTTCTGCTTTGATTAACCTGGCTAAAGCTTTTGACACAATCCCCCACTTGGGCAGAGTAGAAAAGCTAAATAAACTAGGATCAAACCCCTTTGTCACCTGCTGGATTGCCAGCTGGCTCACAGAGAGCACTCAAAATAGATAATCAAAATAAGGGAAGTTACGTCCACCAAGAGACCAGTCAGCAGTGAAGTCCCCCAGGGTTCTGTGCAGGGATGTCTCCTGTTTGTTATCAACTTTTATGAAGTAAACACCAATACCAAAGGGCTCTGGCTGAATAACTTTGCAGATTACTGCAAGCTAGGAGCAGTCATTGAATCCCCAAATGACTTAGCCATTCTGCAGGAAGTTTTGTCTCAAAGAAATAACTGGTTGTCTCACATAAATAACTGGTGCCAAAATCATGGACTGAAACTAAATGCCAAAAAATGTATTGTTGTATCCTTTGGGACATCATCTACCCCAGAGATCTACCACATTGACAATATGTCCCTAACAGCTGACCCAGTCATTCAGGATTTTGGGACTTATGTGGACAGTGACTTAACATTTGACCAACACGTGTCAATTGTTGCAAGAAAGTCCTTCTATATAGCACAGCTTCTAAACAAAAAAAAATGATTGTGTCTACATCTAGGAATATCATTGTTCCTCTTTATTCTGCTCTCATTAGACCAGTAGTTGAATATGATGCCCCCCTTTGGCAAGTATCTGTCCAGACACATGCAACAACTGCAACACCCACAGAGATATCTTGCTAAAAGCATACATGGTCTAAACAACATGTCTTACATGGAATGACTTAAAGCCCTTTCACTGTACTCAGTATGCTGCAGACAGTTAACAGGTGACCTGTGTCTGGCATACAAGTTATCCTCTGACCTACTACTGATAGAGTTACTGCACATCACCAATTCAAATGGTATTAGAAATGCTCAGTCTAGGGATCTAAACATCTTCCAAAACATCAACAGAATAGTGTAGAGAGACAGGTAAATCTTGCATAGGGTATTGCTGCTGTGGAACAGGCTCCCCAATGCACATAAAAAAGAAGTTATGTCTTACCATAATGTTCCATTTGAGTTGTCCATCTGCATCTGTCATCAACCTGTGGGGTTTGGTTTTAATCCTTCAGAACTGATTTGGACATTTCTATAGCTCGTGGACTCCAAAAACTGTTGAGCACATCCCTTATCCATAATGCTTAGGGTAGATTACCTCAGATCAAGTTTGCTGACAAGTGAATGAGAGATGTAAAAATAAATTAAATGAGACCATATCTGGAGTAGAATTATATTTCAAAAGGAAAACTCTCTGGTGAACACCCATTCTTCCAGGAAATCTGGCAGGGTGAAGGAGTGACAGAAGTTGATGACAGATGAAGATGGACAACTCAGATGGAATGTTATAGTAAGACATAACTTCTTTATCTGAAGTTTTCACTCTTTATGCTGTCATCAGTCTGTGGAACAGAGTCCCCAACTATTTAGAATCCTGGGTGGACTCAAGGAAGGATATTGCTGAGCACCACTGAACCAAATGATGCTCTTCCCCTAGGGACCAGATCTAACTTGTAATGAGTAACAAAGGTATGGGGAGACGCCCAAGTTGCAGCTGCAGAGATGTCATCCATGAATGTTCTCAACTGGAAGACAGCAGAAGTAGCTACCACTCTAATTGAATGTGCTTTCGTGGGTATAGGCAAGAAAATACCCCTTGTTCTATAAACAAAAGAAATACAGTCTGAAATCCACTTAGCTAGGGTTACTTGTTCACAAATTGTCCTAATTTAATATGTGAAAAGGAAATAAACAACTGATTGGACCTCCTGATGCCCTTGTGTTGTCTAGGCAGAATCTTAATTGTCTGTGAACCTCTAACAAATGTAATGAGTAGTCTTCCCCCTTGTTTGAGAAATTTGGGAAAAACACTGGAAGTTTAATGCATTGATTAAGGTTGGTTTCCAAAACTACCTTAGGTAGAAGATGGGTTGCTTCTGAGAGAAACTCTATAACATGGAAAATCATATATGGTGGTCAAGATGAAAGTGTCTGAATTTCCAAAATTCATCTAGCTGAGGTGATGGCTGCCAAAAAGTTAGTTTTCCAGGACAGAAACTTTAGATCACACCTGGAGGCTGGCTCAAAATGGGGGGGGGGGGGTTGTGTCAGGGCTTGCAGCATCAAGGTAAGGTCCCAAGGAGGAGTAGGGACCTTGTAAGGGGGTTTTAAGAGGAGAGCACCTTTTAAAAAGGCTTTACAAAGCATATGTGAAGGGATGGATGATCCATGGAAACCACTGTGGAAATTAGAAATGGCTGCCAGTTGGACTTTAACTGTAGAAGTGGGAGTGCCATCACTAGAAATGAAAGCTAGAAAATGAAGAATTTCGTTAACTGGTGCTGAAAAAGGATCAAGGTGATGTAGAGAGGCCGAGTGAATGAATATTTTCCATTTACTTGCATAAAGCTAGGGTGTAGATGGTTTGTGAGATGACAAATGTATGCATCTGACTGGAGAAGACAGCATATCATGCCTGGCCACTAATAGAATTGGAGAAACCAAGCTGTCGGCTTGAGAGTTGTAATGTGTGGGTGACTGATGCCTGTCGGGTGTTACAGAAGGTCTGGAGCTGGCTCCAGAATCCAAGGTTGTTGGTACCAGATGAGGCCAAAGGAAGGGAACCAAATTTCCTGAGGCCAAAAAGGGGCAACGAGAATGACTTTGCTCTTCAACTTGGCTACTTTCTGAAGACATTTGGGAATTAGTGGGGTTGGAGGAAAGTTGTAAAGCAGACTGGGTGGACAATTGTGAAGAAGAGCATCCCTTGGTAATTCCCCTCTGGGGGGATAAGGGAAAAGTATCTGTTGAATTTGTTGTTCAGAGGGGAGGCAAAAAAGTCGCAGCAAGGCTAGCCCCATGTGTGTAATATCCTTTCCAAAACTTTTGGATTGAGGGACCACTTGTGAGGTAGAAGAATGGACCTACTCAATTTGTCTGCTACCACATTTGACTTCCCTGGAATATGCATTGCAATCAGAAAGTGGTTGGATGAGGTTGCCCACTGCCAGACTCTGAGGGCTTTTCTGCATAATGCGTAAGATCTGGTTCCCTCCTGTTTGTTGATGTATCAGACCACTGACATGTCTGTCTGAATTGCAATCGTCCTGAGAGGTAGAGAGTCCTAGAGTGCTTGCAGCACCAACAGCATTGCTCTTATCTCTACAACGTTTATGTGCAGATTGGCCTCTATTAGGGACCAAGTGCCTTGGACTGTCCTTCCCTGGCAATGCCCCCCTCCCCCCAAGCTAACCAGCATCCATGGTCACTGTGGCCTTGGGTATAGAGGAAATAAATGGATGCCCTTGCAAGACTTGTTTTGTATGAATCCATCATAAGGGATCTCTCTGACATGTGTTGGGGATTAATATTGGCATAGACAAGGGATGCTGAAGGATGGACTATTGAGCTGCAAGAAGCCATTGTAAAATTCTCATGTGTAACTTGGCTAGGGGAAAAAGAGTTATGGCAGCCGCCAGTGATCCCAATGTTTGAAGTACTAGTTATGCTGGAACTCTGTTTCTTTGTACTAATATATAGACCTGATTCTGGACAGATTCCAATCAAGATGGAGGAAGTGAGGCAATGGAGGTTCTTGTGTCCAACAGAGCTCCTATGAAAGTTAGACTTTCTGTTGGTTCCAGCAAGGATTTTTCGAAGTTGATTGTGATACCTACATGGTCGCATACTTTAAGACTTTCTGTTTTGCTGTTAGTAGTAGCTGCCTGGTAGTAGCAGAAATGAGACAGTCATCTAAGTATGGAAACACCAGGAATCCTTGCAGTCCTAAGTAAGCTGCTACTACTGCCATGCAGTTGGTGAATCCTGGGGGCTGTGGTGAGATCAAAGGGCTGAACTCTGAATTGATATTGACTGGCTCCTAGCTGAAAGCAAAAGATTCTTCTGGAATGTCTGTCCATCTTTATGTGGTAGTACACATCCTGCAGATCCTTTCCTAAAAATGAAAGAATGGAGTGAACTGTGACCGTCCAGAATTTGTTTTTTTCGAACAGATTTGTACAGTTTGCTGAGATCCAGAACTGGTCTCCAGTCCCCTGTCTTTTTTGGCACTAAAAGAATCTTGAGTAAAACCCTGATTCTATTTGGTCTGGTGGGACATCTTGGATGACTCTTTTTTTCTAGCAGCTTGTGTATTTGAATGGCTGTTTGTTCCCTCAGACTGGGTGTAACATCGGGAAATTTCTTTGAAAAGGGAGGAGGAAGAGAAAAGGGAATTATATAGCCTCTGGAAATATTCTTTGCACACAAGTATCGGAGATGATTTCTTGTCAGTCTTATAGATGCAGGGATAAGTAACCCCTGATCACCTCCAGAGGTGGACAACTGGGTCTATATCATGTTGTCGAACTCTTAAAAGTTTGAACATCATATGGTCAAACTTTTAAAAGTTTGAACATTTCAACGAAGATCTCCATACAGTGTAGAATGGGAAGATTTCCCTTTTCTGCACTGTAGTGTGATCTCAGAGTTGGTATATTTAAAGAGTGGGGGGTGTTAACTTTAACTGTTCAGGTAGATTTTTTTTTTTTGTTTATTTTTTTATTACATTTTCGAACTTTTAAAAGTTCGATCATATGGTGTCGACCATATGACGTTCAAACTTTTAAAAGTTTGATTATGTAATATAGATGCAGACAATCAGGCCTCCATTCAGGAGTGCTGGAAGAGTTATCTGAAGAAGGAATCCCAGAAACCCTGATGTTGTCAACCACCTCTGCCGTGAGGGCAGCGTTTTCCATTATTGTTCCCCCCACTGCCGCTGGGGGAACCTTCACCAGGTGTAGTCTGGGAAGACCCTTGAGATTTCCTGAACCACATTTTGCCCGTTCCTCATTGGTTCCTAGAGAAGGACCTCTGAGGAGTGGAAAAACATATTCCTATGGCAGAAAGGATTTTCCCATCCTTCTCACACCAAGATAGTGTCTCTAACAGTTGGGCCAAAAATGGAACAGCTGTCAAAAGGTGCACTGACAATGAAGACTTGGAGGGCTCCACAAAATTGCACAAATGCATCCAGGTGTACCTCCTTATGGAAATGCCTGAACCTGCTGCTCATTTCATTACTTCGGCTACATGTGAAATGAACCTCATGGAAGAAATGGAAGTGGATGTCAGGGTAGCCAACTGACAGGCAACATTAGAAGATAGTTATGATAGTTTTTGTGGACATAACAAAAAAGTAACTTCTTATTCTTGTTTTATGGCTAATAATAATATATCTAAAGGTAATATGGTTCAAAAAGAAAAAGAAACAGTATATTTTGTAACTACATATGGTTGTTTTACTACAGAATTTATAAAAATAATTCTACAATTCTGGAAATATTTATGCTCTCTAAGTAGTGTAAAATCTTGGTTAAACATGGAATTAAAATTTTCTTATCGTAGGGGTAAAAATATGAAGGATTTTTTGGTTAAGAGTAGATTTTGTTTGCCAGTAGATACTATATTACATAGTGTTGAAAATATGGGGACTTATCAGTGTGGCAAATGTAAAGCATGTAATTTTATCATTCCTTGTTTTGAATGTATTAATAATATTCCATTTAAAACTAATAATGTTTTTCACTGTAATTCTGAGAGAGTAATATATGCACTTCGGTGCCCTTGTAAAAAATTCTACATAGGTGAAACTAAGAAAGCCTTTAAGGTGAGGCTCTTGGAACATATTAGGGATATCAATAATAAAAAAGAAGAAAGCCCTGTGGCCATGCATTTTTTAAACTTTCACAATAGTGACAGTAATGGGCTACAAGGGACTGTTTTAGAACAAATATATGATTATAAATATAGGAATGTGAACATCAAACAACTGTTGTTACATAAAGAAGCTATATATATTTTAAAATTTAAAACTTTATATCAATTTGGTTTAAATGAGGATTTTAATTGGAGAATGTTGTTAAATTGAATGCAATTATCCAATAGCAGCTAATTGTTTAATTGTATTAATTGATGGTATGTATTAGTATAAATGTGTATGTGGTTTTGTATGGTTTATATTCCTTGAAGGCTGTGGCCGAGACGTCAGAGTTTTAAATAAATCGTGTTCTGGTGGATCCTTTGTTGTTTCTTCTAGCCAACTGAGAGGTGACTGATCCTCGTACCTCCTCAGAAACAGCTCCTGAGATTGTATCATCTGACAGCTCCTTTATCAGATCTCTCTGTAAACTAGTAAAATGTCTCAGGTAATTCCAAGACCATAGGGCAAAGGTCGATGAAGCATAAACTCGCTTCCCAAATCTATCCATCATCTGTGACTCCTTGTTGGGGGGATGGACAGAGGAACTTTCCTCTGCCAGTTCCTTTTTAGTGGCCACTGCTACCACCATGGCATCAACAGAAACTTCCTTTGTCCAGACAGGTTTATCTTCCAGGGCTGTGATAATTCTATCTGGTCTCTTGGGAATTGGTTCAGTGGCATCAAGAGCATTCCACTCCCAATGAGAGATCAACTCGATGAGCTTGTTGGTGGATGAAGACACCCAACAAATAGATGAGCAGGTACCAAAAGCCTGCAGGTATATGGATTCCTCACTCAAAGGGTTGAGGGATTTCCAACCACCTCTCTGCTTGAGTATTTCCAGGATGTCTCCAAAGGAGACATTGTCAGGGGGTGATTTGGGGGACTCTTCGCCCTTATCAAAATCCGTGTCTTCTGTGATGGTCTCCTCTGGATGGTATACGTATTTTCTCTTATACAGTTTCTTCTGAGGGACCTCATCAGGGGGAACATCTGGGAAGGTTTTGGAAGAAGAAGGGTACCCTGCTGCGTAACCTGGGGCTGCAGTACACGCTGACCCTGTGGAGGGGCTGGTTGATGCTCCAGGCCCAAAATGGCCTGGGTTGGAGGCTACAAGGAGGAAGGAACCAACCTGGTACTAGAAGCAGCCAATGCCCTCTTCATGGCCTCAAAGGCTGACCCATCAGAAGAGAACAGGTGCTCTGGGATCAAAAGGGAAGACCTCAGCACTGAAGCCCCACCCTATCCCAATGAGGTTCCCCTCGAGACCAAAGATGGACCCATACTCATCCGTGTCAATCCACTGAGATGCTAAGACAGCTCTGATAAAAAGGGAGCAGACTTCAATGACTCAGAACCAACATTCAAGCTGCCGCCCCGAGAGGACTCCAGTTCCAACACAAGTGAAGTGCTCGGTGCAGTCATCCGTTCTGAAGAAAGAGATCTACAGAACCGACACAGCTGATTCTGGAAAGCTTGAAACCGAGGACTTCAAAATACCTGTTGAGATTAGAGGAGGTGGAGGAGGTATGGAAGGGGGAGTGGAAGGTGTCAGTCCCAAAGGGGTAGGAACCAAAAGAGTGTGATGCGCCTTGGGCCCAAAGTTTTTTCATCATCAACCTCTCTACGTTGTCTTCAGTCAGACTCCTGGGAGAACAGACTGAGACAACTGAGGGGCACTTTGGTCTGTCTAAAAAAGGAGATGGTGGCCTGTCAGCAAAGGGTCCACTGAAGATGAATACTGAGTCTTCAGTAGTGGAATAAAGGAAGAAGCCAACTGTTCCAGTGCTGACAAAGGAGTCGGTACTGAGGAAACAGACATCAGTGCCAAAGCATGCTTCAGGGTCAAGGATTTAGAAGTTGGTTCTGATGGCTTCTGTTTTTGGGCTCAACGCAGAGGAAGTACTCGAAACCAAGGCACAGAGTTTTTTCACTTCTGAGGATCTAGAGAAGGAGGAGGAAGTATGCCCAGATTTGTGTTTAGTATTAACTTGAACCAGAGATCCAGATATGGCCTCCCCAAAAGAGGAGGGAAGGTCTTTCAGAACAGGTTTTTTGTTTCTACCAACCAACACTCGGTGACTGAAAGCTTGGCAGACACAGCAGTCCTCTTGCAAATGTAAGGGGGACAATCAATATATGCATAAAGAATGCTGGTCTGAAAAGGGAATTTTGTGACCACATTTCATACATTTTTTAAAGCCAGACAGATCCTTCTCTTTACCTGCGGTATCCATGAGAAGTTAGTGATGGCAATGCGCGCACACACACACACACACACACACACACACACACAGACACACCATCTACACAAGAAAAACCCACCTGGGACACAGAATGAAAGAGAGTTTTTTTTTTAAAGAAAAAAAGAGTTACTAACAATGGTAACAGGAGGCTTACCTAGTGGTAAGAGAGGAGGGTAAGGGATACCAGCAATGGTAAGTAAGAACTACCTAATGGTAGTCGAAGGGGGGGAAAGTGAAAGAATAGAGGAAATTTGCCTAAAAATGGCTGAAAGGTATACAGAAGGTGTGATAGACCAAAATAAGACTTGAAACAAGGTTAGAAAATTATGAAAAATAATTGACTTAACTGGTAAGACTTTAGAGAGAGATGGAGAAACCATGTCTGAAGGTGAAAGCGGCAAACAAGATCTGAGGTAATCTACCCTAAGCATTATGGGTAAGGGATGTGCTTGAGAGGTTTTGTAGTCCACGAGCTATAGAAACAGCTGAGTCGGTTCTGAAGGATTGGAACCAAACTCCACAGGCTGATGACAGAATGAAGATTGACAACTTCAGATACACAGTTCATTCCTGTCCATATTCAAGCACAACTATGATATATGTATTGGAAACAGAAAATTTACCCCAGGACTTCCCCTGTACTACTAATGGAGACGGTCAGCTCCTAAATGCTTTATCCCGTGCATGAGTCCCATCAAATTATCTGTTGTATGATCTCAGTTATTCTCATTGGGGTAATATATAATTATTGACCATGGAATGGGTAAGGCCACTCTATAACCAAATGGAATAGGTTATGTCAAGCACAAAAAGGGAAAGTGAATAGGCTTAAAATGGCCCGCAGCTAGCCTAGTACTTAGCTATGATATACACACACCCACACCCACACAAATACATATAACAGAGAAGGACGCGCTCACAGATATGGGCACTGGTCTCTACGCATTGTTGTGTACTGCCCCTCATTATTCTTACTCTCTGTTAGTCTGTTTGTGACAGTGCAGGCTCAGCTCTTCCCAGCACTCAATGTGGTGTAGAGGTGTGGCACAGGAGACTCCACGTCTTGTTTCATTCATACATTGCTAGGCTCTTTGAAAAACACAAAGTTATCTATGCTAAACATAACGTGGTTATAGTACTGAAGGCGAGAATACTGTGTAGCTTCCCTTTTTTAATCAAAAGAAAATATGGCAATGTAATGATAATGTCCTGCAAGTTGTGAAAGGAAAGGATTCCATAACCTCTGCTGAACATTTAAGGGTGATACTACACCACCTGATGCTGACACTACAGGGTTGTTTCCATTCAAAGTGGTGTGTTATGCTGTATGTCCTAGAGATGTAAAGACCCTTCAGAGATTCTTGGATCACTGAGCTGTATGCTGTGGGTCTATGTGTGTGTGTGAGAGAGAGTCTACTGTTCATCATATTTAATAAATAAGCAATCTGGAGTTTCTGACCAGATCACATTCAATGAACATTTTGAAACTTTGAATAATCCCCATACAATACAGATTTTATGCTTGGAGGTATTGTTTTAACCTTCTTCTATCATTGATATGGCTGATTACTTTGGAGTACTAATCTCTATTACATTTGCTTGGTGTTCTCTGTGATATGATCAAGTTTCATTTGATCACTGTTGAATGGTCCCTGCAGAAGTGTACTGCAAGCATTTGTACAGTAACCTATAAATGCATATGCACACACACAATTATATCAAGAATGGTCAACATATTAAATATGTGTTCTATTCCTCACACAAACAAAAATAAGCAAAAGCCAATAGATCAAAAATAGAAAAAAAAAATGCTCTTCTGATCCACAAACCATAGCCCTACTAAACATTTAGATCAAATATGTCAGAATAGTGTTATGGAAATGTTATTTTTAGAGGTAGTAAGATATATGGTTCAGGGCAAGGGCAGAATTAGGATTAACATGCATTACTAAGGTGGACTTCGCCTGTATATGTGAACACTACTCTGATTTTAAAAGGTGGCTGGTGACTTAATGTTCATTATGGGCATGTATCACAGCTTGGAAATTATCATTAATTTCTTTTTAGTGTACTGCAGGTTGTTTCACAAAATTTCAGAAATAGGTTCATAGGTAGGTACTAGGCTATCGGCCCAAGGGCCTACATTCATAGGTTGGTACTAGGCTATCGGCTCTAGGGCCTATACAAGCCTACCCATAACAATTCCCTGGCTATTTCTTCCCACACTATTTAATTCCCTGGACCCCTGTCTAGCAGGGTGACTGATGTGATCCCTGGGGTGAATTTCCTTTCTCCCATCCAGTCATCAAGGTTCCTTTTGAAGAGGGCCAAAGAGGCGCTCTGCTTGACATGTATGGGCAGTCTATTCCAGAGTCTGGGGAGTCTCTGGGTCAGGAACCTATACCTCCAGCATGTTTTGTTTATTGTGATGACAAGGTTTAGATCCCTGGAGCGTGTGACTCTGAGGGATTGGGATTTCTTTAAGTGTAGCATGTCCAACAGCTCTGGGTTTGACATGGCCCTGTATGTTAAGCAGAGATCACCTCAGAGTAGATGATATGCGATAAAGTATAGCTGGAGTTTTTTAAGGCGGTCAGCATAGGGCATCTGCTTTAGGCCTGTGATTCTTTTAGTGAGGTATTTCTGCGGCCTTTCCAGTTGTTGCAGATGTCTTGAGAGGTACATACCAAATGGGGCATTGTATTCTATAATGGGTCTAATGAGGGATGAGTACAGTGTGACAATGACCTTTTTTCTGGATGAAAAGCCCTTAGTGATGAGGTGTGCCACATAGAAGGATTTCCTGACTGTTGTGGCGATGTGGTTATTGAAGGTGAGACCACTGTCCACCTGTGTCCCTAAGTCTCTTATCACACTTTCTGTATTTAGTGTACTGCCACCTATGTGGTAATTCACGGGTACATGTTTTTTCCCAAACGGGATAACTATACATTTCTTGGCATTGAGCTTGAGCCCATGGCTCTGGCACCAAGCATCTGTTTCTTGTAAGGCCCTTTTGTAGAGTATTGGCATCATTTAGGGATTCAATAATGGCTCCCAGTTTGCAGTCATCTGCGAACTTTGTTAGCCAGAGTCCCTTAGTGTTGGCCTGTACTTCTGAGAAGTAGATGCCAAACAAGAGAGGTCCCTGGACTGAACACTGAGGTACTCCACTTGTCACTTGTCTGGAGCTGGATTTGGAGTCAGCTACTTTTACAGTGTGGGTTCTGTCAGTAAGCCAGTTGGCACCCCATCGAGTGTTGTGGGGATTAATGCCCAGCTTAGTATGTTTATCTATGATTCCAGAGTGGGGGATGGTGTCAAAGGCCTTGGCAAGGTCCAGATAGGCTGTGTGGACTGCCTTACCCTCATCCATGGCTCTGGAGACTGATTCAAAGAAGTCATCAGGTTCAGGACACAATATCGGCCCTTCACAAACCCAAACTGGGTAAGCCTAGCCAACAAGGTTCCCTGGCTTATGCCACCCAAGAAAGTTATTTTCCTGTGCCACTGTTGAGCAGAGACACAGAAGTGATCCCCGGGGTGTGTTTCCTATTTCTCATCCACTCATCAAGTTTTTTCTTGAAGAATGCTAGGGAAGAACTTTGCTTGACATAGATGGGTAGCCTGTACAGAGTATGGGAAGTCTCTGGGACAGGAATCTATCCCTCCAGTATGTCCTATTTATTGTGGTGACAAGGTTTAGGTCCCCAGAGCGTGTAGCTCAGAGGGATTGGGATTTCTTGAGGCGTAGCATGTCCAACAGCCCTGGGTTTGACATAGCTTTATATGTTAGGCAGAGATCACCTTGGAGTAGGTGATATGCTACGGAATAAAGCTGGAGTTTTTTGAGACTGTCAGAGTAGGGCATTTGTTTGAGGCCAGTAATCCTCTTTGTGAGGTACTTCTGTGGCCTTTCCAGCTGCTGCAGATTCTTGTGAGGTACATTCCAAAAGGGGCGTTGTACTCTATAATGGGTCTAATGAGTGTCGAGTAGAGGAGAACAATGACCTCTTTTTTTCCTGGATGAGAACCCTTTTATGATGAGGTGTGCTGTGTAGAAAGAATTCCTGACTACTGTGGCTATCAAAGGAAAGACTACTGTCCACCTGGGTCCCAAGGTCTTATCACACATTCAGTGTTAAGTAGATTGCTGCCTATGTGGTAGTTCATGGGTACAGAGTTTTTACCAAAGGGATGACACTGCACTTTTTGGCACTGAGCTTGAGGCCATGGCTCTGACACCAGGCATCCGTATCAGCGAGGTCCTACTGTAGGATGCCCACATCATTTGGGGACTTGACTATGACTCCTAGTTTGCAGTCATCTGCAAATTTCATTATCCAGAGGCTTTCTGTGTTAGCCTATACTTCAGAGAAGTAGATACCAAACAGGAGAGGTCCCAGGACTTAACCCTGTGGTACTCTACTTGTCACTGGTTTGAGGTCAGATTTGGAGTCTGCAACTTTTACAGTGTGGGTTCTGTCAGTGAGCCAGTTGGCAACCCATCTTGTGACGTAGGGATTTATACCTAGTTTGGTGAGTTTAGCTATAATTCCAGAATGGGGGATGGTGTTGAAAGCCTTGGCGAGGTCAAGATAGGCTGTGTGAACCACCTTACCCTCATCTACGGCTTTGGTGACTGCTTCAAAGAAGTCAATCAGGTTCAGGAGGCATGATCTGCCTTTCACAAACCCAAACAGGGTGGGATCCAGAGTTTGGAAGTTACCAATGTCTTTGTTTATGAGTTCCATGATGATACATTCCATGGCCTTACAGACCAGGCCGATAGTTCCCGGGATGAGTGGTGGCTCCCCCTTTGTGGTGTGGGATAACTGTTGCTGTGCGCCATTCAGTGGGCACAAAGCCTGATGCAAGGCTATTATTGAACATGATGCTTAAGTGGGGAACCAGAACGTTCTGAAGTTCGTGTAAAACGTAGCCTGGGATGTTGTCCGGTCCCATGGATGCTGTGTTTTTGGCTTTAGAGAGTGCAGCTTTTACCTGCGTAGTTGTGATTACAGGGACTCTGCATTCTTCCTGTATAAATATGAGCCCTTTAGGGGGTGAGGTGGGGGTAAAGTTAGCACTGAACCTATCTGCCGGGATGTTGGCAATATCAGTTGGTTCTGTAATTTCCGTGTGGATGGAGAAATAATGACTATAATAAAATTATGTGAATACAAATGGATCACTTAGCAGTGGCGTAGCTAGAGTTTGTGCCACCTGGGGCTGTCTTCGAGTTTGCCACCCCTCCACCTCCACAAACTCATAGTCAAATGGGCCCCCCCCCCCAGCCATTCCAGTGTCTCATTATTGGCTATCTCTCCATTTACCGTAAACACTGTAATGTTCATACTGTTTTATGCTTTACTTCTACAAGGATTATCTGTATCTGGATTTAATTTAAAACTTTTATTTTAAATTTTATAGAAAGACACTAATAAACATGTGCTAAATAAAGCAATACAGTCTCACAATGAAAACTGACTTAGCATTAAAATGTCTCTGCCCTTGAAACTTACATTCATTGAAACAGCACTAAAACCCACACTAAAAAAAATGCTTTGATAGTCAGTGGTGCATGACAAAATATTACTTCTATTTGACTACCTCCAACACCATACCTATTACTTCTTTTTGACTAGCTCCAGAACCACACCTGTAATCTTACATTCTGCTGGACTAATAAGATGCTTGTACTTGACTCAGAAACATGGAAACGTCATTATTAAGAGAAAGTGAATTACACAAGATCACGTTTGTACAGTTTTGATAATGTAGTGCCCCATGTCCCCCTCAACTTAACCCCCCCCCCGTATTTAAAGGCTTATGGGGAAGAACTTAGCCCCATATGTCTCATAAGACCTGGTCTCATTTTAGGGTGGAAAGCAAACTGTTACCTGGTGGCATGCTTTAATAATAGTTACAAATGCAGATACTGTAAGTAGCAAGATCATGTGAACTGTGTAACCATGCCTTTCTAATTCTTAGCACAAGAAACCTGAACAAAGGTAATAATAATAATGGGGGACAAAGATAGGGCAAGATTTTAAATATTGTTCTTATAAACTTAGAAAGTTGCTAAAACAGTAGTGTTTGCATTGGCATGTATTTTTAAATGATATGGAGGCTGAAACTCAAATGTCTGTCATTATTTAATGACTTTAATTTTCAACAATTTTTGAGAAAACTGTATGAGGAATAGTCGAAAAATATGAGCCAAAAATCTGGACAGTTGAGATGTATTGTGTATAACTTTTAAGTGCAGTTCCTCATACCTCTCTACATCTCAGTGCAAAAATGCTGGTTAAAGCCTAAAATAATCTTGGGGAGGGGAAAATCAGGAACAAATTTTAAACATGGCTCTTAAAAAGTTGCTAGAATAACATGTTTTCCATTAACATGCATTTTCTGGATGGCATGAATTCTATCTGGAACAGCTGATTGCAGAGTATTTCCTCAATCTAAAGAATTCCTTACCCTTCTTAATTCCACACTGATCAAGTCCATCATCAAATACAATGTCTCTGAGATACACCTTACTAATTACATCAACTAGTTAGAGAGATCCTAAAGGTTTCTGAAAGAAAGAACATGAGCTACCAAGGGAGGCTTGAAGCTGACTCCTGAGGGATGATCTTTGCCTTGCCTTCTAGGCTATTAGGGATCCAGCAGTCCAAGCCCTGTTACTTTTAAACAAATCAAACAATCTAGCATATACCAGAATGTGAGATCTGAACCTGCTTTAGCAGAGAAACAAAACACACTGGATACAGATTTGTCATGCAATGACTACCATTTTTTCTCACAAACTTCCTCTCTAGATCAAGCAACGTGACACATTACCTTCTTTTAAGAAATGGACAGGTATTCATAAATTCATCCCCGGTATGGTGGGCCTATTACTCCTTAAAAAGCAGAGATCTAAAGGCAAGTACTGTAAAGAAAAAGACACATGACCCAGCTGCTTTGTTTTTTGTAAGGTTCTATGATTTTATGATCGATATTCTTTCAATGTTTTCAATACAAATAAGAAATCTGTGTCAGTCATGTGCCACATTTATTTTACATACGGTAAGATGTTTTATAATTGGTTCAAACTTAATTCATCCCATTCCTCAAATACAAACTTCTCAGATTCCTCCACCAACCACATCTAATAGCAAGTAGAACTTTACTTTATCAATTTTACGATAGTTTCAACCACAGATGTTTGTACAATTCAAGATTGGTTAACTCAGGGGCTCACCTTTTTTCAACATAAATTTTTACTAAATGCTCAGTTTTACCTTCCTTAATCTTTAAATGTCTTTAACTATTAAAACAGAGTAGAAATAAAAGAAAAAAGATAAATTGGAATTATTTAGAGGGGCAGACAAAGGTTAAAGTATTGTAGAATAAGGGGAATCTCACAGAACAAGAAAAGAGCTAAAGAGCAAATAAGGGTGCATCTGGATAATATGCAAAAGATTGCTGTTAAGCAACTGTTTTTTGATACCTCCAGCACAACACTTTGAGCACAAGTTAGGCAATAGAAAGTTGAATGGGTTTGTCACCAAACTTAGGGAATTTATAACAAGTAAAATAACCACAGATCCTGTACAGATATTGACAATATTTTGGAAGTTTTATGAAAATGTATATAAAACTGGGAAATAGAATTCAAGAAAGAGCACAAATGGAAATATCTGTGGAAGACTTAAGTGGTTTACTATCACAACGTCGACAAATTTGTTTTGAATGTCGACTCAATGCCGAAATTCAGCATACTAAGTAGATCTAAATGTCAAATCTGCATGAACGACTTCAGCAGATTTGATATTTACGTCGAACACCAAACCTACCTAGTCTAACTTACTCTAGCCCTACCTTACAAATTAACTACTTTGCAGGGGGGCAAGCCCCCCTGCACTCTCCTGTAGGGGGCTGCTCCCCCCACACCCCCTATCTATATATTCCAACTCTGAGATTGCACTACAGTGAGGTAAGGGATGAATTTCCCATACCTCACTATACCACGATCTCTGTACATTTCTTTGACTTTATATTAGCGAATGCACAGTGCATTCTCTAATATAAACATTTCGAACATTGTGATGTTCAAGCAGATGACCATTTGAACATCTGAGTTTCGGATTGTCATCTTTGAACATCTCAACGTCGAAATTTTGATAGTAAACCGACTTAAGTATGCCAAGTTTAGAGCTGGATGATGCTCAAAAATTAAAAGTTAAGCTAGGAGGAGTCAATGGTGAAGTATAATCAATTTGCAGGGAAGGGTCCAGGGACAGACAGTACTCCTGTGCCAGATTGGAAGTTAGGAGGCAAGAAACTCATAAAACTCTGGAAGGTTTTATTTAACAGCATTTTAAAAGGAGGGGAAGCATTAACATCTTGGAATAAAGTTGCTGTGGTTGTAATACCTAAAGATGGTAAAGACCCATCAGACCTAGCTTCATACAGACCCATTTCAATTTAAACCATGATTACAAAGTGTTTATGCTACCTAAAAGAATGGCAAAGGTGCTGCCAAAATTGATAGACATTGGTCAATGTGTTTTTTGGAGGGGAGGCAAACATTTGACATTAGTAGAATGATGATCCAGAGGTAAGCAGAATGTAAGAAAATACTGCTGTTGTTGGTCAGTACTGATGCAGACAGAACATTTGACAGAGTAAGCTGGGATATTATGAGTAGGTCAATGGAAGCATATGCACACTCTGATACAATAATAAGGTTAATTAGGAGGATATATGAGGGATCGGATACAAGAGTTAAAGTAGGATGGTTCCTCTCTAGTAAGTTGTGTCTAAACAGAGGAGCTAGACAGGGGTGTCCTCTTTCTCCTTTATTATTTGCTTTTTATTTACAGACACTGGCAAAGAAAATAAGGGACTCAGAAATTCCAGGATATAACTGGTATGGTAATCAAGAAAAGTTGGCTTTATTTGCATATAATATTATTTTGTAACTGTTAAATCCAGAAAAAGGTAATTTTACTGTTAAGAAATATTTTGAGATGGTTGTGTGTCTTTTCAGGATACAAAATTAATGAGGATAAAACCCACACGAATTGGTTCAGCGGTAGACATGATAAGATGAAGTATTTAGGAATATGACTTAAAAAGGCATCTGTTATGGCAGCTAAGTTTATGTAGAAAGAAACTAAACAAAAGATAATACAAAAAAAAACTGAGAAACTGGAAGCTCTTGTTTATGGATATGAACACAAGCAGTGAAAATGTTTTTAGTCCTTTTAGCTATATATATATATATATATATATATATATATATACACACACACATACACACACACACACACACACAGATCAGGCATATTTTTATCAACCAGTAAAGTTGTGGACAATAATAAAGAGTTGAAAGAATTTATCTGGGAGGAGAAAAGGGCAGGAGTTAAGTTGTAAAAGCTGATCCTTCAAATAGAGCAAGGTGATTTAGATTACCTGATTTGAAGGGGTATTTTAGAGCTATGCAATTAAGGCTCATATATACAACACAAGCAGGAAGTTAAATTCAAAATAAGTGATAATAAAACATGGTGGAAATTCAAGAAATAAGAAGAGTAGGGGATTATGGACACAGACCCTTAAGGAGACTAACAACAGCCACACAAAATATTACATTCATAAAGTAGCAGAAAGTAGTCTAAGAACTAAATCAACATGAGAATGGAAAAAGAAGATTTTGCCAATAGGGATGATTGCAAGTTGGGGTACAGATAATAGACAATGGAGGGCTGGAATGTGCTGTTGAAAACTGGCAAAGGTACCAAGGTACTGGGAGGAAACAGCTAGACAGGGAAAAGTAGTAGAATGGAACAAGGCCAAGAAGACATTTGGACTACAGGCTATAAACTCCCTTGCCTACCAGGGACTGATATCAGACTATAGGCAAAGAGAAAGGGATAGGAGAATCTTAAGTGAAAGATCTATTCTGGTAGAGTTTTTAGTTGAATCTAGGGAACAGAAGCTGTTGTTAAAAAAGGGTAATGGCATATAAAATATTGCACAATAACTATAAGAGTCGATTACAGGAGGTTAGAAAAGATTGGGAAAGAGACTGGATAAATAATTTACAAAGGAACAATGGGAGGATATATATGGCTCCCAAGTATGCAACAAAGTCTAGAAGGTTTAGGATTTTTGTTTGGAAGTGTTTGCAGAGGTATTTTTATACAACATACGGGCTCCAAAATTTTTCCTCAGGTAGATGGCAAATACTGGAAGCATTATGGGGAAGAAAGAGGTAACTGGGAACATATGTTCTAAGAGTGTATTGAACTGGCAGACTTTAAAAAGTCCGTATAGAGTTGTCTGTCAGAAATATTGGGTAAGCAAATGGGTATAATTAAGGAAATTATTCTTTTGAGCTGAGACACATGATTTGAATTGCATAAACATACTAAGGCCTTCTTACATGGTGGCTGCCAAAAAAGCAATTAATAGAAAATGGAAATCAAAGTCTAAACCAATTGTATTTGAAGATTTGAATATTGTAACAGAGACAAAGAACAGGAAGCAGGATCTTTTGAAAAGGGAAGGCGCAAATTACATAGAAATAAATAGAAATTGTGGCAACAATGGGTTCATGTTAGAACGTCGACAACTGACTATATCGACAAGTAGCCCTGCAGCACGAAATAAACGAAACCTCAAAGCATCGAAATGTCAAATAACCGACATCTACTTAATCGACGCCAATTCAACCGACAGCCACTTAATCGACAGCTACATAACGCAAATATACACACTGCAGCATATATATATATATATATATATATATATATACATCGCCGACACCCGCTTCATCGAGACGACTTCACCGACAATCCACTTTACCGACAATGCGCTACACAGGTAACAGGTATTAACATATGTGAGGTAGGGGATGTATTTATAACGTCAGACTAAGTGACATAAGTTTATAAATACATTCCCTACCTCACATATGTTAATACCTGTAATACGATGTTGGTGTAGCGCGTTGTCTGTGAAGTAGATGTCGGTTATATGAAATTTCGATGCTTTGAGGTTTCGTTTATTTCGTGCTGCAGGGCTACTTGTCGATATAGTCAGTTGTCGACATTCTAACATGAACCCGGCAACAATACATGCAAAATAATGTTCAGGAGAAAAAGGAGGAGGGGTTAGTTTAAGGTAAGGTAGGAATTGAGCAGTTTATGTAATGTTGGACTGATGACACATTATACATTACATATGTTCTTTTCTATATCTATGCAACTAGAAGCATGTTACTATAGTTTGCATTCTTTTATATTTATGTATGCTTGCATATTTATTAAGTGATAATGTAATAAAGGTGTTACAAAACGTGTATAAATATTTTCCTCATCTTCCTGTCAATATAAACTTTTCTGTCTTCCATCTGCTTCAGACCAAACTGTCTATATTCATATACATTTAAGTCTAACCTTGGCTTTCCCTTAAGATATCTTTCTTACTTGCTGAAATCCTAGTGTTGTCTCTGTGCTACATTTACTATTACATTTGGGATCTCATCTCATGTTAGGGCATCTCAGTTTGCCTTCCAAAATGAAGACTGTAGATGTATCTAGCACCATATATATATATATATATATATATATATATATTAATATATCTTGCATTAACTACTAAAATAAATATAACTATATACCGCACTTATTTCTGCTCTGATCTTAAATATTGATGTTACACACTCACAGCTCATCACTACTGTTAGAACATTCTCAGGGTAATCTTACTTACGTCTCTCACTTATATAAACCACAGTGTTCATTTTACTGAAACATTTATTAAACTGTATATTATACTGTGTCATGCAGATTTTTGATTTATGTACTAATGCAATTCAGCATGTACTGGTTGCATTTTCATTTATTCTGTGCTTGGTATGCACTAGGCCCCAGCTGTAGCTGGGTCAGCTGTCACCATGAGCTACACTCCAGTTGCCCCCCCCCTAACTACCTCAGTTGAAAAGCAAGCATGCATAGTAGCTCTTTAGTAATTTTCCCACAGAATCTGAATCAAAGACTTACTGTGGCTCCTTGCTACAGCTGCTACACACACACTACACACACACACAAAACCAATGGTATTAGTGATGAAAATTAAATTAGTAGTTTAGCAATGTAATGGTATTACTGATGAAAATTAAATTAGTAGTTTAGCAATGTAATGGTATTACTGATGAAAATTAAATTAGTAGTTTAGCAATGTAATGGTATTCGTGATGAAAATTAAATTAGTAGCTTAGCAATGTAAATGGTTAAGGAATCAGCCATTTGTTATAACTTAATAAACTCACACTGCAGCAGCCCTATGTGCTGAGAGTTGCAAGACAAAGCTAGATTACCCCTCCCCAACTACCCTCAATAAACATGTCACTGAAAGATTCAAAAGAAGACTTTCTTCTCATTCAAGTCCACACTTCTGTATGTTTTAGCATGGAGGAAACATGCTATTTAAAAATGTGATCAGTAATGGTGCAAAATTCTAAATTCATGTTTTATAAATCTTAAGATTTGGAAGGGAAAGTACAGTTGTGTACACTTACCATAAATGTAGATGTTCGAGTGTATTCACTGTTGCAGTCATTGCATTTAGTAATTTGCTGACAGGTTGCCCTCAGTCGGCCTGAATTCTAAAGTCTTGGGTCCTGCGTCGGTTGCTGTCTTCTCTTCCATGACGTCAGGTTGTCAGGGGTATAAAACATGCAGCTGATGCCATTTTCTTTAGTTTTTCTTGCCCCCGATGTCAGGTGCACCCAAAAAGGTAGCAATATTATATATATTTATATATATACATGCATCAATATAAACTTTTCCTTCATCTACAAGCAAATACACCACATAGGCTGTAGAAGATAGAGAAGGAAAGATAAACTGTAGAATAACAGGGGGATGGCGGCAGGGTAACCTGGACTGCAACAGTGAATACACTTGAACATCTACACTTATGGTAAGTGTACACAACTGTACTATGTTCTTCGTGTTTCACTGTTGCGGTCATTACATTTGGGTAGAATCCCAAAGCTATGGTTGGGAGGCTGGAGCTAAACAGCATTAGGTGAGGCTATAAGGCCCTGCAGCACTGCAGTGGCAAAGCCTGCCCTGGACTTAGAGTAGAGAGGCAAATGGTAATGCTTTGTAAAGGTGTGAACAGAACTCCAAGTAGCAGCCTCTAGAATGTCCTTGGTTGGTACTCCTCTGAGAAAGGCTGCTGAAGTAGCTGCAGCTCTGGTGGAGTGAGACCTAATGCCCTTGGGCACAGGTTTGCCATGGTGTAAGTAGCAGAAACGGATGCAATGGCTTATCCACTTTGAAATTGTCTGCTTTGAAATAGCCTTTCCTTCTGATCCTGCAGCATATGACACTAGTAATTGCTCAGTTTTTCATAGAGCTATAGTCCTGCTCTAGTAGAATCTTAGCTGTCTGTGTACGTCCAAGGAATGCAGAATTCTCTCCTCTTTGTTCTGCGGATTTGGATAAAAACTTGGCAGATTAATTTTTTGGTTAAGAGCCATACTGGAAATGACAGTATTAGGCATAAAAGTAGGATTTGTCCTCAGAAACACCCTATCTGGGTAAAATATGATAAAAGGCTCTAAAGCCATGAGGGCCTGTAGCTCTGAAACTCTTCTTGCTGAAGTAACTGCTAGTAGCAGAGCTGTCTTCCATGATAAGAACTTTATATCAGCGGAAGCAGCTGGTTCAAATGGAGGCAGGGTGAGCTATTCCAACACATAATTGAGGTCCCATGCAGGTAATGGTGATCTTCTAGGAGGCCTTAAATTTTTGGCTCCTCTAAGATACTGCTTTAGCAAAGGATGAGAAAAGATTGGTGGCTCTGTATTGTAATGAGCCGAAATGGCAGAGGCATGGATTTTGATTGATGAGCCATGTCCAACCCGGAATTAATGGACATGCTGCACCTCAGAAAATCCAAATCCCATCGAGCTACGCGCTCAAGAGACTTGAACCTCAGCACTGAAATAAATAGGACATGCTGGAGGGACAGATTCATAACCCAGAGGCTCCCTTCACTCTGGAATAAAATCCCAGTCCAGGTTAGGCAGAGTCCCTCACTGACGCTCTTCAAGAGGAATCTTGATGAGTGGATGGGAGATCGTAGGTTTACCCAAGGTATCACTTCTGTGTCACTGTTAGACAGAGACACAGTATACTAACCTCGAAAAAGGGCATAGCAAAATTAATTTAAAATGGTTGGCGAAAGCCAAACACACTCTGGCTAGGCTTATAAATGCCCTAGGGCAGATAGCCTAGTATGAACCTATGAGAAAGATAGGCCTTTGTCAAGCATCCCAGTTAAGTATTGTAATACCTGAGGAATAATGTGGTTCTGCTGTATCAGTTCCTTGTGCTCGATTCCAAGCACAGAATCTCTTCAATTTGTCAGCATAAGATTTTCTAGTACTAGGCCTTCTGGCTTCCAAAATGACATCCATCACAGCTTTACTGAGAGGTATCGTTTGTATGATTACAGGATTAGCCATGCTGCCAGGTTCAGAGTCTGTAGTTGATGGTGCAGGATCTGATTGTTTTGCTGGGACAGTAGTTGTGGCTTTTGAGGCAAGGTCCAAGCTGGGTATTGAGACAAGTTCCTTAGGATTGGGTACCAGTATTGGCGAGGCCAGTCCGGGGCAATTAATATAATCTTTGGCTTCTCTTGTCTGACTTTTAGGAGGACCTTGGGTAGAAGAGGCAGAGGAGGAAAGGCATAAACTGATAGGTTTTTCCAACTGAAGGATACAGCGTCCACTTTCCATGCTTGTTTGTGATAAGTCCTTTTGCATAATCTTTTCAGTTGATAATTTTGAGGAGAGGCAAATGGATCTATGTCTGGGATCCCCCATTTCTCTGTTATCATGCTGAAGACTTGTGGATTTAGTTTCCACTCGTGAGGATCCATAAGGTTTCTGCTTAAATCGTCTGCCAGAGTGTTTTATTTTCCTGGCAGGAATTGAGCTTGAAGATGTATTTGGTAGGTCAAAGCTGTGTCTCACAGTGCCATAGCTAATCTGCAAAGGGGGTATGAGTGTGTGCCCCCTTGCTTGTTTATATACCACATGACTGTGGTGTTGTCCGTCTTTATCAGTAGTTGTCCTGGATGAAGTAAGTCCTTGAAGGCTGTTAGGGCATTTTGAACAGCTAGCATCTCTTTCTGGTTGATATGTAGATGCATCTGATTTGGTGCCCACATGCCCTGAATGCATCTTCCTGCCATGCCATGTGGGACGCCAGGCATAATCTGATGCGTCTGTTGTTAAGGTTTGGCTGGCAGGGGGTAGAGTGAAGGGCCGTCCCATGTTTTGGTGACAGGCCTTTGCCCACCATAGAAACTCCTGTTGCAGGCAGGGAATGAGAGGAATCATTGTTTCCAGACTGTGTGAATGTTGACTCCATAAACTTTTTAGGTACCATTGAAGTTTCCTCATATACAGTCTTGCATATGGAATTAGTAGGATGCAGGATGCCATGAAGCCCAGAGCCTGCAGAATTTGTCTTGCAGAAGACTGGGTTTTCGTTGCCATCAGTTTGAAGTAAGTAGTCAGTTGCCTTTGTTTGTTTGGTGTGAGGTAAGCCATCTGGGTAGTTGTATTCAAGCTTGCACCCAGGAATGTTATCTTTTGAGAAGGTACCAGTTGTGATTTATTTTTGTTTATTGTGTACCCTAGGCATGTTAGAAGCCTTTTCATAAATGCCAGGTGTCGTAGAAGAGTGTCCTTGTTCTCTGCTTGAATGAGACAGTCGTCCAAGTAAGGATATATTTGAATACTTTCTTTGTCTGCAAAATACAATTACTGGTGACAGGCACTTTGTAAAGACCCTGGGCGCAGTAGATAAGCCAAAGGGCAGTGCAGAGAATTGGTAATGCATTAAGCCAGCCTTGAATCTGAGGTAACTTCTGCACGACTGTCTTATTGGGACATGCAGGTATGCCTCTTTTAGGTCTAAAGTCACCAGCCAAGCATTCTTGCCCAGCATGGGTAGAAGCTGCTGCAAAGTGAGCATTTTGAATTTTGGAATGTCCAGGTATGTGTTCAAAATCGATAAATCCAGTATTGGCCACCAAGCCTTGTCCTTTCTGGGTACCAAGAACAGTCTTGAGTAAAAACCTTGTCCTTTTTCCTGTTCTGGTACTGTCTGAATGGCCCCCATATCCATGAGGGATGTAATCTGTTTCTGTGCCTCTGCCCATTGATTTTTTGGCAGATCTGGCCAACCATTTGTCACTGGCATAGTGTGGAAATGGAATCTGTATCCCTGTGATACGATGTTCAGTACCCACTTGTCCTGGGTTATTAACTGCCAATTTTGAGCAAAAAGTGCTAATTTTCCCCCTTTGGGTGCTGCCAAAAGATAAGTGCTTGGTGCAGGCAGAGAGAAGTCATTGGGCTTGCTTTCTGTAGGTTTGTGCTTTATCTCCTCCAGATTTGGAGGTGGATGCGCCCCATTGCTTTGACCTGTATGAGTCTTGAGCCTGGTACCTGGAACCCTCAGGGCATCTGGATTTGCCCCTTTGAGCTCTGACACAGGAAAGGACCAATTTTTTGTAGGCTAGTGTCTACTGAATCTTGGTGGTTGCACTTGTAAGACATCTTTAACAGGTTGCATAGACTTAGCTTTGTCTTCCATTTTCTTTAAAACCTCGTCTGCCTTAATACCAAACAGAGAATCATGCTATAAAGGTGCATCTAGCAATTTAGCTTTAACATGATCAGGCAAATTTTGTTCCTTTAACCAGGCATGCCTCCTAATCACAGATCCAATAACTGCAGCCCTGCAGGAGGCCTCTAAAGAATCAAAACCACATTGCAAAGTATGCTTTCCAACTTGTTCAACTGCATGCAATGATTCCTGCAATTCTTTATTTTCTGCACATTCTGAAATCAACAATTTTCTGTTTCAGCAATCCCATAACATGTTGTTGGTACTTAAGCATATGAAATTGACAATTTAAAACCCTGATTGCCAAGGTTGCAGATGTAAAAACCTTTTTTCCCCATCTGTCCAGTGCCCTAGAATCTCTGTCAGAGGGGGTAGGGTTTTTTGCTGCTGAGGCCTTAACTCCCTTTGGACCCTGTGAAATAGTTTCAGGATCAGCAGCAGGGTTTCTAAATAAATATTTACATGAGTCGGGGACTCTGCAATATCTGTGAGGCTTACTGGGAGCCGGAGGTAAGGAGTCAGGGGTCAAGCTTGACTCCGAAAACACATCATCCACAATGTCTAAAACAGGGGGGATGGCTAAAGGCTTGTGCTGAGGGCGAAGAAGGAAATCCCTGAGCCTCTTTTTTGATTCTGAGAAGTCTTGACTCTCCCAGTGAAAATGCTCTCTCAAAGTATGCAAGGTTTCTCCAAATGAATAATCCTCAGGAGGAGATGCAGATGGAATAGACTCCTCAGCATCAGAATCCTCATAGGGAGGTATAGATAATTCCTGATCAGAAGAGGAATCACAAGAAATAGAAACCTGATCTGAAGATTCATAATCAGTGTCTTGCCTAGGCCTCTTATCTGGAGGGGGATCGGTATCCCTGATCAAGGTAATAAGGTCTTCAGCCATTTTGATCATCTGTTTTTTAGGTATAGAGGCCTGTGTACGTGACTCATGCGTCAGTTTTTTAGGTTTAGAAATTGCTTTTGTCTTTGGTTTTGCAGCTGTCGTCGGTTTGATATACACATGTTGAGGTCTGAATACACCCTCAGAAGCCGGTACCTGCTCAGCAGCTCCGGACCCACCCGAGGGAGATACATCAGTCAGTTCAATACCTTGAGTATCTTGCGGCATGCCGGACTCCACATGGGTGTCGGTAGAGGCCTGCGACTCGAAGGTAGTGGGTATCGGGCTGCAAAGGCGCCTCACTGAGAACCGGCGACTGGCTTAGGAGAAGCTTTGTTGTCAGTTTTGGATCTCGACTGCCTTTCTCTGTCCTTTTCTTTGCGTTTTTTATGTACTCCGGTAGTCGGATTGCTATCCGATGACATTTCTGGGCAGTTAAATCTATTTCTAAAATACGTTGATGCAAAAATATACCAACGCTTAATAGTGCGTTGGTTAAATCTAGCACAAAACCGACAGCCAGTCATGTTGTGATCAGGGCCTAGGCAAGGAATACAGTATAAATGGAAATCCTTATGAGGTATTTGCTTCCCACAAATAATACAATTATTAACTTTTTCTGACAGAGGTAAAAAGCAAAAAAAAAAGTTTCCCAACAGGGTACTTAGCTTTAGTGAAGACTTCGGTTCTGAAACTCAAACTTGAATATTTCAGTAGTTGACTGACCGGCACTTGCGAAATGCTTCTGCTTCGGGCACCGCGCGGCAGGAAAGACTAAAGAAAATGGCGTCGGCTGCATGTTTTATACCCCTGATGACCTGACGTCATGGAAGAGAAGACAGCAACCGACGCAGTACCCAAGACTTTGGAATTTAGGACAACTGAGAGCAACCTGCCAGCAGATTATCCCAAATGTAATGACTGCAACAGTGAAACTCGAAGAACATCGTCAGCTTGAACGGCTTGGTTATTTCAATACATCTGAGTGAATTTACTTAAAAAGAGAGGTACTCTTTGCCAAGTACATTAGTGGTATAGCCATCATACTTATTAAAGACAAACCTCAGTTTTACTTTAAATGGTAGCGACAATGCTAAGAGTTCTTCAAGCAAGAAATACAACTTAAATTTAAGCCAAAGTTAGCTATGACTGGAAAGTGCAGCTTGCAGGAGAATTGCTAATGTCTTGTAACTGCCTGATGTGTTTAGCTCCTGTTATTGAGACATGCAGAGACAGAATTGCTTAAACTGCATGGGACATCATGGTTGCACTCTAAAAATGAGAAAAGACAAGCCTGTTAAGCACCTTTCCAACACTAGAAAGATGACTAAATCTCTGGCTAAGCACCTCAAATGCTGTTAGATTGAATCTCAAGCTAGGGATTAACAGAAGATGGTGTCAGCCAACAAAGATAAGTAACAGAAGGTAAAAATAAAAAAGCTTTTAAAACTGTTAAATACTTCACATTGTTATGCTTATGAATAAGTGTTACAGAACAAAATGCCCAACATCTTTTTAAGCCGTTACATCTTCAGAGCAACACTTCATATCTGCCTGCTGTCTGTTAGACAGTGCTACATGTTTTCTCAGCTTTCAATGGTTTTGCTCTCCTACCATTTTTCTGTGACTGGTACTACATGGAACAGATAAAGCTCCACACACTATAAAGAATTATGATAAAGTTTAACCAGTCATAGCCATTATTATTAATGTGTTCTTGACATGGGTGCCAATAAATTCACATCTTGAGCTTTCTTTCTGTCCATGTTTCAGACATAAAAAGTTGGTTATGATTGGAGAACTAGTCATAATACTCTGTATATACTTTGACTAGCTGCTTCTGTTGTACTGCATCAGTAATATAGTACAGTTTCTGTATTGATGGATTTGCAAACATTTACCTCAGGTTTACAGTGGGAGCTACAGAATGCAGAATTTGCAGCTACATCTTTCTAAATTACCAGGGAGGTATTTAAAAACAAGTTAAATTAGTCACTGCCTTTAATGCACATATACTACACATTTAATGGGACATGTATATGTTTAATCTAGTTTCAGTAAATGTTTCATTCTCTGAAGAATTGCCAAGTTAAAAAAATATGAACTGTATTTAGAATTGTATAACATACAGCAAACCCTTTAAGTAGTATACAGCACCATATATTTGCCACAAACAGTACTTCTAAATTATTGCAGCTTTTCTTTGAAAAGTAAAATTACTATGAACTTTCAATCATGTACGGTGTCAAAATTCTTGCTAAAAAACAATGGAAACCATTTATAGTTGATATTGTATGCCATCATTTAATACAGTCCGTAATTTATGTATCTTATATTTTCCAAATGTTTGAGTTCTGCTATGACTTTCTATCAGGGGCAAAAAAGCTGAGTGTGTAATTTTCTGATACTCTAAAAAATTAACTATAATTAAAAATAGTGAATTCTGAATGTGCTATTCCACCTTTCAAGTTTTTTTTTTTTTTTTTTTTTTTTGCAGGGAACTTTGCCCTCCTATACCCCGCAACACCCCTACTAGTTACATATACTGACTCCCCAAGACTGCTGTACCTCACAGTAGGGGAAAATGCTCTGAGATATGTTAGTCTTGGCTCTAACACACTTTACACTCATTCACACTTGTAATTCTATACAGAAGCATAGCTGGCTCAACAAGTGCCCTGTGCCGGTACCATGAACTAGCTTCCTACCCTTCCAGCTCAAGTGAAGAGCGAAAAAGCACATCACTGTAATTAGCTGCTCGCCAGTTCAATGCACACCCATCCCAACTCTTCCACTGAACAGCAAAAAAAAAAAAACAGGCAGTTCCTTCATCATGTACCCCCCCCCCCCATACTCAACCATTCAGGTCCTGTTTCTGAGCACTGCACCCAACCCTTCTTTCCCACATTTTATTAAAAAGCTCATTTCTTTTTTTAAACTGTAATAAACTGCTTGCTACAGTTTATACCCTGCCTGCATGGAGTACTACAGTGCTCAGGTTGTACTTAAAAAAATAGATTTTCTTTTTTAAGCCATGGCTAACTGTTACTACAGTTTAGACCACACAGGGAGTGCTACATCACTCAGGTTTTACAACAAATGTAATACTGGCTTTTAAAACACTTTTAAGATGCTGTATATGTTGGCTAGTTTAGGCAGATAATCTGTAAAATGCTGTTTGTGGATATTACTGTAAAGAAAACTGCAATAAACTGAGAAACTGTTAACTATGGTTCAAAGGGAAAATGCATACAAATAAACAAGTTATACTGGAGCTATGTCAGATCAAAATGTGTGTAAATACTTGTTTAAAAGATAAAAGTAAAGACATTGCACCATACTTGCCTTTTTCAGTGAGGTGTGACATGTAAAACAAAATGTGTAAAATGGAATACAACTTTAATTTGCTAGTGTGGAAATGAATTTCAGTTCAACCAATCATTACTTAAAATGTGTGCACTATTACAGTCTCTGCTGATTCTGTTTAGTTCACATGATTTGTTTGCGCTTTTCCCCGGTTAGGGGTCACCACAGCGGAACTCCGGTCTGCTAATGATTGGTAGTTGATTTTTACATGCCGAGTTACCAGCCCTGACGCACAACCTTCAACGAAGGTACGCCCATTCACACATATCTCCACGCAGAAGATGCTCTAGCTGAGATTCGAACTGGACAGTGTCTTACTGTGAGGCGACAATGCCACCGCAGCACCACCACCGCGGGTTTATGATTTCCCTTAGTTGGACTCTGCCTTACTGAATCTTATGCTTCCACATTGGTGTATAACTGTAGAATCAGGATGAGTATCTAAAATTCAAATGTCACAAGAAATCCTGTTGAGTACTTACATACAGAGAGACTGTGTTTTAAATGAGTTACCAGTTACAGAGGGAAACAGAAAATACTGGAGCTATTGTTTTTGCTACTGAAGCAATTCGGGCAGAGCCAAAATTCTATTGCCTGAAAGGACTCAGAAGTTATGTTCTGGACTGAAAAAAACAGAAACATTAAGGGACATTATCCAGAGAAAAATGTATATTATTTTAAATGTTAAGTTTTTTTTTTTACCATCGTCTGTCATTTTTCATTTCTGAATGTCTATCGAAATCCTTAACTGTTTATATATTCACTTGGAAAAGAAATGCTTTCACTTATTTATTTCAGTTACGTAACTGGTTGAAGTTTGATGGTGCTCCGCTTTCCTTCCACATCCCAAAGACATGTTGTAGGTGGATTGGACACTCTAAATTGGCCCTAGGTGTGAGTGTCTTCTGTGGAAGGTTGGGCGCCGGGCTGGCAACTCAACACTGTAAAACTCCACTGCCAATCATAAGCGGACAGGTGATCTGCTGTGGCGACCCCTAACCGGGAAAAGCCGAAAGAAGAAAAAGAACTGGTTGAAGTTTGATGTACTAAAGTGACTGTATTATTCAACTTTGAATGCTTGTGGTTGATGGTTTATTTATTGGTTAAAGAGTTTATGTACTATACCCATGTACCAAACAATGAGAGATCCGCCTTTGGAATAGTGACTGCTTTGAATTAATTGCTGCCATTTGAGTAGAGACTGTAACTCTTATCTGCGGCCGAATAAAGTGACAGGACTTTGCTATTACCCAAGGGAGCTGTGCACTTTTACATTATACTCTTAAGGCCAACTGCCCTTTGAATGTTACCAGGTACCAGTGGTGGGAGTGAAAACTCTTACTGCAAGTTCTGGATCACATCAAACATGAATGGCAGTGATTATAGACTTAGAACCCATAGCCCCTGTTCATCAGAATTACAACTGATAATGATTCTAAATTTTAGATGTACTACATGTCCCGATTATTTTGGGTCAGGCAGTCCTGGACAATAAAAAATATAGTGGAGAGCATGGGCAGAGTTGGCATGCACACACAGTGTAATGATATGACTTTCAACATTTTGACTGTTTCTGACATACTGATGTTATCTGTGCTCCACAATGGTACTTTAACAGGCTGAGCTATGTGCTGAAATACAGCTATTTTCAGAGAGCTGGTTATAGAAGTTCCATTTGTGGGTGTCTGAAAGCTTCCATTTATGGATGTCTGAATGTGTAGGAAGACAGTTCTGTAGCACCTGAGCATAACATGCTTTTTCTTAGCAGCTGATCAAAGAAGGTACAGTTGATCTAAGGAGATCCCACATAGGTCTTGGAACCAGAAAAAAATAGGGAAAAACACTGCAATGGCCCACTGACAAAAAACACTGGAACACAGAGTTGATGTGGTATCTTTTAATGGATTGGTCTAGTGGGACAAATCTGTTCAAAAAAGTGTAAATCAATCAGTCAGTATAGGTTTTACAATACAACTTCTTGAGCTTTTATTATAATAAAACTCTTTAGCTGGAGTTAACTTATTGAGACTTGGATACCTCTTGAAAGGATCATGTTAGTCTGAAAGCTCAATTAGATATGTTGTAAAACCTATGTTAAGTCAATAAACTATCTCACTTTACTTCTGTGTCCCAGTGTTTTACAGGTCTTCAGGGTAATTCAAGATTTCCTGGGTAGGCAGGAAATTAAAGTAGCAGAACTAAATCTACCCTCTCCCAAAAAAGACTACTTCAGACTTCATTGTAAAAAAATCATACAGTTCAAAAAGTGAATAAATTATACAAATTGTGAGAGCACAGCACAGTTCCTACTAGCTGATGTTTTCTGCTTAAAAATTGTGGCACACTTACTGGGAACAGAGTACTGCCAAACTTGGCTGTGACCTCCAGTGAAGTAACTTGTTAAAATTAATAGTAGTATATTATACAGATAAATCTAATAAAAACAAGAGGTTGGAAAAATTTGGGAATCATACACCATACTATGAAAGAGTGCTCATGTGTTACTTACATTTCCCCACCACATGCTCTCTGTCTGCTGACACTCCTTGCTTAGCTCCAGACAACAGGAAGATGGCACCTTAGTGCTATTGTAAACCTCGAACCAGTCAGTGAAGTTCAGCACACCACAGCAGCGAAACTGAAAATAAAGTGACATTTAATTTATGCAGTAAAATGACAGTTCAGCATCATATCCCCATATTATCATATGCATATTACTTAGCGTAGATGGTTCACACTTGCTGATGTAAAGCATTTAATAGTTTAGAATATAGCAAACTAATTGCAATCTGTTTTACGATACTTGTTAGCCTGTAGTGCTTTTTTGTCTTCATTGTCACTAAAGAACCCCTTATCCTTTCAATACTGCTGCTTGGTTCACGTACAGTCCCTCTTGATTAACGTACCTTGTACGGCCAAATAAAAATGCACTTCAGCACTGTTATACTAGGGGCACATTAGTAATTCAGGGCTTACAAAACCAGACAACCTGCACTACAACGTTGGGCTATCCCACTCTACCTTTTTTTTTTTTTTTTTCCTACCCACATCTTAACCTTTCAACATTTTGGACAGCATTACTACCCATAATTCCCTGTTAATGAAAGAGGACCCTCATCCACTGCACTGATACAACAATGCAACAAACCAAGACATCTTCCTTTCCTGCACTGAAAGCACTAGCTTAAAGTAGCATTAAAATATTTCTTACCAGAGCTGAGTCATGCTATTACATATCATAATTTTGGGATTTAAGTGGTAAATACCCTCCTAAGCTTGTATACTGAAATCTGAATACTCAGATATATTTCTTTAGATTTCTGTTTATTTTTAAGACCACATTCAAGCACATAATCAAAATCATTTAAGCTACATATATTCTGACTACTTGTCTCAACTGTTAAAGAGACCTGCCACCAGCCCCCAACCACACTATATGCTACCTGGTCTGTTGCTCTAAAGGAGAATAAGATTCTTTATTTTCACACCGGAAGTCTTTACATTTTCCACTAAAATAATAATTACAAAAGGAATTTCATACTGACAATAACCACATAAGTAGTCAATCACAGTTACATAAACTGAGTTGCTCAACATTACATTTTTTACTATTTTTTTGTCTTGATATTTTGTTTCCATCTTGACATCTGTATAGGAGAGTGAAGAAGAAAACAACTTTCACCACGCTGTGCCTATCCTTCCACTAATACACACCTTGATTAGCATAAAAGAGGTGGGTGAGTAATAATTCCATAGAGGGATGATGCTCTCCATATTTTTTTTTGCTCTTTTTGCCTCCCACTGTTTGTTGATCTTCAGGCCCCACCCACCCACTAATTCATTCCCTATCACTAGGGCAGCCGTCAACTAGGAGGGGTGGTTTAAGTCTTTTACTTTTACTACCACTATCCCCACTGAGTTGACTGAGAGCTGAGTAAGGGCATGCAATGGTCTGACAACTATGAATGTGCCCTCACTTCAACAAGAAGCATTCCCTCCAAAGCATGTGTGATGATTTTCACCATGTAAATTACACCAACTCTGTGAGCTCATGTGTGCATGAAACCCTCCTGATGCTTTGGGCCTCTAGGATTGGCAAGTGGGATACCCCTTCACTCCTCCAGTGCTTGTTCTATTACTCAAACCCCGTTTGCCTGGGTCACAGCTGAAGCTTCATCTGTCTGTGCCAGATAGTCACTGGTGGGGAATATGCTCCAAAAAGATACCCATTTTCCATGACCCTTGGGTAAAGACTTGTTGCTCTTCTCCATTCCAGGCCCAGTCTTTGATGCCTGGGATGCTAACTGAACTAGGGACATAGGAAGCCAATGCAGATGCATTTACCATGAGTCAGGGGTCTGTGTCTAGTTTTTTTTTTTTTTTTTTTAAGGGGTCTGGTTCATCTTGTACTAATTTTTAAGTATAACCAGTCCACTAAGTCACCTTGCAAACAATGTAAAATTTGAAAAGAAAGACATAGCTTGTTATTAAAACAAGATACATGTAAACCATAAATGCACCTCAGCAGATCAAGCACAACTAAAGAAAAGTGAACATTAACTGCTGTATGGGAACTATGAAATGCTCTTGCAATCCTGTGTGATCATAAATATTTCTTTTTCATGTGTAGACAACTAAGTTTGCACTTCTTGAGGACAGTTTTACAACCATAGTTTTGACTGTTTAAAATATGTGAAAACGAACAGGAGACAACAAAATAATATATTCCAGGTGCTGACAGTCTGGACCTCACAACATCAAACTCTTTTGATTAATCCTAACAATATAAAAAAGTTTGCATTACCTATTTAAATACTCAAAATGTTAACTTTGGCAGCAGGCCTAATTATGTTTCAGTGGTCACAAACTACTGTTTTCTCCACAATAACTATGGGATTGTGTATGATCAGTGAATTGAGTCTTACTGACAAATGTTAGACTTTCTCATATTTTTCACAAAGCACTCCATTTCAAACTATCATTGAAGAAAAACTGAACCTTTACTCTTTTCAACCAGTCCAATAAAAAGAAATACTGATCACTGTTATTTTTATTTGTTATATTTTTAGATTATTGCATAAAAATTCTGTCAATTAATTAAATCATTACACTCTAAATATTTTTCCTCTGTCACACTGAATCTGCAATTTCTTCTGAATTATTAGGTCTCATATTTTGTGCACTATTAAAGGATTTGGTTTACTTCCGTGGTGGTGCAGCGGTAGCGTTGTTGCCTCACAGCAAGAGGTTCTCCCATTCGATTCTCGGCTGGAGTGCGAGGAGTGCCTTCTGTGTGGAGTCTGCATGTCCTCCTCGCGGTTGGGTGGGCATTCGAAAGACATGTGTAAATGGGCATGCCTTCGTTGAAGGTTGAACATCGAGCTGGCACCTCGGCGTTCATGAAAATCTACTGCCAATCATTAGCGGACCGGAGTTCCGCTGTGGTGACCCCTAACCAGGAAAAGCCGAAAGACAACAACATTAAAGGATTTGGTTTGATTCTTCAGTTATATAAGGGCATACCAGGGAATCTCTTCTCTGAACTCCCTACTTCTGCAAGCTCCTCACATCCCCCAGAACTACTCCCATACAGATTATTACCCTTATTTTTTCATATCCTCATCTGGTCTGAAACATGCTTCAAATACTCTAGAATGGAAAAGCAAGCAAACAAACAAACAAATGCATCAGTAAACAAACAAAAACCTAGACAAGGTGAAGGCAGAAAGGGCATAAACTTACTAACAACAGCTAAAGAGCACAAAGCTCACTAAGAGTACCCTTTTTCTTAGCCAAATGCAAAACAATGCTATCTAACAGGGTTAGGGTAAACACGCATTAGTATGGTGGTGAACCCAACCCACCACCCCTGCTCATTCATAGGTTAGTACTAGGCTAACTGCCCTTGTGAGCCATTTTAAGCCTAGCCAATTACTCCATGTGAGAATCAAACCCTGACCCTTGTGTTTGTAAGGTAAACACCTTAACCACTACGCCATCCAAGCCTAAAATGCCTTTTTTTTGTATATTTTCAGTTCATACCCATAGCTCCTTATGGCATCCAGACCTTTTTTGGCTACGTGTTCCTTAACTAAGCAACTTAACAGCGAATAATAGACAGTATTAGAAACTGCAAGGAGCTGTTAACAAAAGGACACTAATATTGTTAATCTGGGATGTACTGCAGTAGAGAAATTAATCATTATTTTTCACGTTTGTGTAAATTTTTTCATAACTGAGAGCCCTTACTGAGGGGTATGGTGTGATATGCCATTGTGGGAGACAGAGAAATTCATTGTCAATGTCCATGTATATCACACTGTACAAACAGATATTGCTAACTGATTGTTAGTGATTATGAAAACAAACAATATTTCCATATGTATGTAATACTTCAAAAAACAAGTGACTTACAAACTGTTGCATGACATCAAGTGAAACTTTAGATGCTGTTGAAGAAAACAGTGATATTTGCATTGTAAGTTGCACATCTTGAGAGATATTCATGGTTATTTGTATGGCTAATTATATAATTAAGCATATGTTTTCATATTTCTGTAAATATCTCAGCACACATGCACTCAGAGGAATTTCTTTTTGACAGGTGAAAGCTTATGTCTGGTTAACAAAACTGTTCTAACAATATATGTCTAGGTTGTGCAGTTTCCAAGATATGAGAATTTGTAAACATTTAGCAAAAAATATAATCTGCGGTTCGTGTGCATTATAATATATCATAGTATTTATGAAAAGATTATGAATGCACTATTATCACTATAAAGAATACTTCTTACTGATAACATTGCTATTTGTGCAATTCTAACAGCTTTTACAGTTCACAAAATATATACATTTGTTTATCTTATGCTTTTTACGTTTATTTTTCAGAAAATGCTCAGGAATGCAAGCTGCGTGTAGACTGCTAGAGGTGTTACATTACACACCACAAAGGTGTTAATGAGTTAGTAGTGTGTGTTAATCATAACCCTGACCCTAACCCCAGTCCTACACCCTATCATTGAAAAACCCTTTCTGTAACAGTACCACAGCTCAGAAAAATTTGATCTGAATGCATTGGTATGTTTTTTTTTCTTTCAAGCATCACCAATGTAAAGTGGTTCCTTTCCAGTCTTTTTTTGTTTCAATGTTTTTGTTTTTTGCATTTCTGAAAAGTAAGCACTGATCATCTGTGTTTTGATGCTTTTGCATTTCTGTTCTTGGTCATAAACCCCACATATATACATTTTATCTCTTTATTCAGTTATTTTATCTCTCTATCCATTTAGCTATCTGGTTATGTGCTAGTAGTTTAGTGAAGTTTAAATAGACCTCTGTTTTATCAATTCACTTTGGTTGACAACGTAGATGGCTGATAGCGGTGCAAGATTGTATAATCCCAGCAATTGGTGAATATGCCTTTTTTTGGGATTGTGCAGTCTTGGAGTTGGAGTATATAATTAGCAGGGGAGTGTTCGGAGCACAGCCCCCCCCCAACCCACCCCACCATAGTGACTGCAGGATAGCCTGCCAAAACCCTGTTGTTAAACATGCAAAGCCTGAAGAATAACCTTGAAGCATAATGGTCTGAAGAAGCAGTGTTTCACTGCGAAAGCGCTCACACACTTTTGTTATTAAAGAAGTTTGGATTTTACAACGCCTACCTGAACTTATTCAAGTTGCTGATTGAGTTGGTTGCTTATATTCTGTACTCCTCCACTTTGTTGGGACATTTTACTTAATTGTGCTCTGGGTTTTTCGTTCACATGGACTGGTGTTTCTCTGGTATATATATATATATATATATATATATATATATATATGAGCCTATAACAGATGTTCGAAGTATCAAAACTTTGAATGCCTGATATACAACTAGAACAGTTTGAATCACAAAGATTTGAAGACACTCTACTTTGAATCATAAAGATTAAATAAAAAATAAATCTCGTCTCCCTGCAAACCCCCCCCCCCACACCTGCTATTTATTTATACCAACTCCAAGATTACATTACAGTGGGGAAAGGGCAACTTCCCCAATCCCCACTGTACTGTGATCTCAAACTGAAAAATAGCTGGTAGGTGCAATCAGTTGATTTTTAATTAGTCTCTCGGGCTTTTTTTCCATTTGGAAAACTGACTTTTCAATGGGTTGTAGGGTATCTATATATAAATTACAGAACCCCTTAGAAAATTTGAAAAAGGAGGGCAGAAAATCTTAGAGATTCCCTGATTTAACTTATCCCATTCATCACATTTTTTGATCACCCCTGCTGCAAATGAATCAAAAAGTGAACCTCTATCCAAAAGAGAAAAAAAGGCCTCACTATTCACACCCTTTTGGGAGGTTCTGAGAATGCAGCCAGGCAAACCTCCTCAAAACAGTACCAGATGCCACAGCCCTGGAAGAAGTATCAACTGAGTAATACACACATTGTAAACAGAGTGAGTGACTAGTGCAATAGAAGAAACTAAAGAATTTACAGCAGATGTTTCCTCACAAGAAGAAACTGCAGACAAGACCTTCCTTCTACTCTTACAATTAGTCAGAATAAACATTAAAATGTGAGCCTGGTCATTCAAAATTTTGAAAATCAAAGTCACAGAAGTATACACTATTTTTTCATGCCTATCAACAATCATACCATCCTTATCAGAAAGAGCAGGATAGGAATTACCTGTTTAGCAGCATTGGGAATAACTAAAGTTACAGCTGCTGGGTCAGGTTTGGGAAGAGTGTATAAGACTTTAACAAGACTGAGGAACTTTGTACATTTTATTTGCCTTTTTAGGGGCAGCAGGCTGGCTATCAGGGAAAATACAGGCAAAGACACACACATGTCCTTCAAAGCTAACAGAACTGGAATAATTGGAGAAGGTTCATGAATTTCTTTCTGTAATGGCTAATAAAATTTTCTGAGAGACTGAGAAACCTCAGTATAACTTCAGTGAGAACACTGGCACATTTTGGAAACAGTTTCAAAAAGAGAGGGACTGCAAAAGGAGAATGAAATGCTAAGTTCTCCTCTGAGCATGAATCAGAAAACTGAGGAGAAAGCTTGTATCTGTCCCTTCATCTTCCTGTCCAGATTCAGAATCTTGAATCTCTTCAGGACATGAGGTATTATTCTTTTTTTTTTTTTTTACCAGACAGTAATAAATAAGAAGGATCAAAGCCTGAATAAAACCCTGAGCCAGAACAAGTAAAATACTCTTATTTAAGGACATTTGAGGAAGAGTAGATACATGTTTAGTTATCTTTTATCATAGTGGCTATAAGAGCTACACCAGAGGGATCTGGGGTGAAGGTTTGCTGGTCTGAGGTACAACTAATGGGTACAGCAGAGTCACCCACCTGCAGCTAAGGAAAATTGCTAGCCTACTGTGGAGGCAAAGACTGTTTGCTTAACTTTTTATTTTTGTGGCTGGAAGAAGGACCAACCTTGGGATTGACTGTTTGTTCAATGGTCAAACTGAAAATGGAGCCTCTTTTCCATGGAAAACAAACAGTAAAAGCCGGTAAAAATTTAGTCTTTAAAAGTCACTTTAAAACACTTCCCAGCTCCCAAAAGTAAAATAAACACAATTTCAAAGACAAAAAGTTTTTAATTTTTTTTTTAATATTTTAAACAACTTTTAAGCTGACAGGAAAAAAAGAGTGCTCTCAATTAAAAGTACAGGTATGCACTGCTTAACATCTGGGACAGGTTTTGTTCCATAGAACGTTAAGTGGCGTGGACATTAAGCGAACACTCTATACTTTGTATTGTGCTCCACTTAACATCCGTCTGCACAATGGCTGATCGCGTTTACATCCATTTAGCACAGTATGGACGTAAATGCTGTTGGACGTTGTGTGGAAGTATGTTTAGTGGTGCACACCTCTACAATACACTCTCATGACAGTGCATTAAAATACAAATTTGTAGCTTTAAAATTACTTTCCTTAAGATGAAAGTATTAATGTTGTGTCTTTCGGCTTATCCCGGTTAGGGGTCGCCTCAGCGGAACTCCGGTCCGCTAATGTTTGGTAGTGAATTTTTACGTGCCGAGTTACCAGCCCTGATGCACAACCTTCAACGAAGGCATGCCCATTCACGCATGCCTCCACACAGAAGATGCTCTAGCTGAGAATCAAACAGGACAACGTCTTGCTGTGAGGCGACAACGCTACCACAGCACCACTACCACGGACAAGATGAAAGTATTAATAATCAACATAAATAACTGAATGGAATTTTTTTCCCCCAAAAAGAAACTTATCTGCCCAGTAAAGGCACAGCACAAGCCTAACGTCAATCCTCAAAAGCCTCAAGAGGAGTGTACTATTCTGTGGCAGTAAAGCTGTAAAGGGCTTGGTGCCCAAGCTTGTCTTTTAGTCATCTCATCTCAATGTGCCTGACAGTTTGGGTGCATGGAAGATGCCCTAAAACTTTGCAAGCTGGTTGGCTGTTATATCCTTGGCAGGATATAACTCATACAGCTAAGGCTACTGCAGCACTGATCAATGTAATGAATATCTAATGAGAACATCTGTGATATGGTATGTGGCTATAGAATTCTCAATACATTTAATGATCTACATGGACTAACATTGCTACATTCTGAACAGAATTAAATATTTAAATTTTTGTGGGGAGGGGGGATGTATTTAACCAAAACACCTATGACTGACTGTTTATTCTGATGTGCTGTTTAATTTGTCAGTACTAGCTTCTACAGAGGAAGAAGACTGATGTAAGCTGGCAGATCCATAGGTGAAAATGTATTGCAATTACCTGTGTCAAACCTCTCTCACAGTTAAATGTAAAGCTGATATAAGTACAACATCAAGTGCAAGTAAACAAAATCAGAAAAAAGAATCATCACATTCTACTTACATCATTCTGTACAATATCCCAAGCGTTGGTTAGGCCCAAGTTATCTGTTGTATTATAAAGCTTTAGTCCTTTCCTCAGATCTTCTTGTGCATACCTGTCAAGCTAGGACAAAAAAATCCTTCATTTTACTATTTCTTTTGTTTAGTTTAAACAATCATGTCAGAGGTGCAACTCATTTTAGCCCACCAAATTAATTCTCTTCGCTTTTCTTTAATATTTGCAGCTTCTACTGCCACACATCAGTTCCTTCTCTGTGGTACCTCCTCTGGAATGCAGTGGAGTTCAAAAACATTCTATAGTATATTTGTCTAATGAAAACAGCAAAACATTTAGATACTGGGTGTCATCCTATTAAACAGAAAGGTTTGCTGTAACCTTGTCTTATAAAAGCTAACTACCAGGGCAACATATACTCATGTTCAGGGTGAAGCATTACTGTACTGTACCATGTGACAGCCTCGATCACGTAAGGTTCTCCAATGGCACTACTAGAAAATGTAGGTATCTATCTTTGGTACATATCTACCTCTGCAGAAGCAGCATCACCTGAAATGCCTTATTTCTCCAATACTCATGTCAGCTGACACAAAACAGACCCATTTCTCTGGCAAACAACATCTAGGGCTCAATCTTGGTTAATTGAGATCATTTCAATGTTACCTATTTTTGTTTACAAATGTGTTTATTTCACTTAATTAACTAGAAAAGCTCACTAAGAACAAAAATCTCTTTTAGGGGCCACCCACGGGCAGACAGAAATTATGTAAGTTATTCAGATATCAACAGTATATAGATGAAAGCTACTGTATGCAACACCACACTACCATTTGTATAGTCTACTGCCTTAAAAGTATTGGGATTCAGGAGTGATAGCCATGCTTTATAAGGCTGTTTCAGACATAATTTACCCAACTGTCCTCCTGGTGAAATACTGTGAAAACTTTTTGTGAAGACAGATAC